>NC_064670.1:46263176-46563176 GCF_943734685.1 Anopheles coluzzii
TCTGTCAAGCATTTGTCCGATCACAGCGATGTGATGGATACCGATGGTTTGAATATCAATGAGCAGCAGCAGCATCAGCAGCGGCAGCAGCATGAGCGAGTATGATGGGTGGTGTCACACAGTGGGTGCACACGTACCCGGGAGCCACAAACAAAGTGTAGAAAGGACCCGCCGGCAAGATCTTTCGCCCTCCTTGGCACGAGAAGTACCCACTGAACCGGTTTCTAAATTTTCCCCAACGAACGTATGCTGTGCTTAGAACCAAGCCGGTTAGAACACTCTCACCGCACCAGGGGGCGGTCACTGCTCGAACGTCCATTTTGACTTCGGGACATCAATTCGATTAGCCTACCGGTCCGACCGATCCGTCGGTTGGTAATTGAAGTCTAGAGCCGGGTCAACCGAGCACCATGAGCACCTGACTCTGACCCGTACCGTACAAATGCATGGAGTTTTCTCGGTCGAAACGTATGGAGCAATTTCCTTCCTCACTTAAAGTTTGCCTCACTGAACACACGTACACATATCCACTCATACAATTCAACCTGCATTTTTCAACCTACCATCATTGCTTGTAGAGCGGCCACCACACTACTGCACACTACTGGCTTGTTTGTGCCGGGAAGCTTTGGGTTTTGTGTTTAAATTCTTACCCAAAACGATGCAAACGCGTTCCCGCGTTCGTTTACTTAAAAATTCATTGGTTTCTACGCTTGGGACACCAAACCTGACTGAGCCGCGCTAGAATTTCCACCATAAGCTCAAAAGAAACACGCCCGGGGTAGCGGTTCTACATCCAGGATTGTGGTTCCATTTCAGGATGTCTGCCCCTTTTCGGTGGTGAGGTTATGCAAATACTACATCCTCTCGGCGCTAGGAAAAGGGCTTCACAAAAAAGAAGCGTCCTTCGGAAGAACCATTTTGGTTGTGTAGCGACAGGAAGAGCCAAAAAAACCCTTTTCTTTCTGTGTCCTTTTCATGGGCCTGTGGCTAGAAGAGCACCGCGAATAAAAGTTAAACAGAGACACGGCAGGCTCGCTTCCGAGTTGCATCGCTCCTGCACTTGGCAATCCGTTTTGCTTCGTGCAACCCTTCCCAGAACCGGCACGGCACACTTCCGCGCAAACTTTAAGCAAAAAAAAAAAAAAACGGCGAGGGAAAAATTGAAAACTAATCCAATCAGCATTTTTTTATCACCCCACTGTCTTCATCGTCCTGCTTTTGAGTAGGCGCTCGAGCTAGTGATGTTGTGTGGGGGCGGGGCATGGTGTGGGATGCATGGATTAGTCAGGGCTTTTGGGACATCCTTTAATTTTGCCACCCGCCGTCATTTGCTGCTTCTGTTACAGATTCATTTTTGTATAATTTTGCTCCCCTCATGTTACAGGTACTTTGAGTTGAGTAGAAAAAGGGAAAAGCTTTCCCTGAGGGGAGTTTGTTGTTGTTGCATCGCTCCAGACCCTCCAGAGTCTTAGCGCGTTTACAGTGAAACACATGGACATGTACATTCTAAAGCATGGAGAAAAAAGGGTCCCCCCTTTTTTATATTCACATATTGCGAGAGGTCGATGCTCGCTTTAGCTGTGCGTGCTGTACTAGTTACTCGTGTTGCTTGAGCATCCTTTTGTCAACGTTGCTTATCGTATCCTTTCGAAAGACCCTCTTTTATTAGCATGGTTTTGCAGAATCGCAAGATTGGCCCAGATTTCCATTTCATCTCTACGCACGTCCGATATCTTTTGTGCAATATGTTACTAAAGTATGGTGTGTTATCTATACTGTGGAGTTTAGTGGTGCTCACCTACAACAAGTGTTCAATATTCCCTAACGAAATAAACCTGTTTCAATTCGAATAATTTTTTAAATACTGAACATACATTTTTGTAGAACAATACAAATTAATTTCAATGGAGCTCAGGCATTCATAGACATGACAAAGGAAAAGAAATTTATTGGAAAATCATAAGATCCCCTGTCATAGAGTTACCCCATGTCCTTTGTTGCGCAGAAATTGTTGATTAAAATCAATGCTTGAGCTTTACTTCTTCAACGGGTCAAGTACGTGGACATGTCCATGATATGGTGCGCCTCTAACAACCGATAGCGCGCGTACGCGTGTAACCATAAACCCTCGTTGGCAAATGGGAAATAGTAGAAAGGGAATCGATCGCTTCACTGCATTGCATTACATACAAAGCTGAATGCCTCTATTTGTATTCCCCTCAGTACTGGAAGATGGGTAACATGCGGGGGGACTAATTCTATTGCACTCCGTATTTACTACACCGGTGCGGAGTACGATTGTCTGTAATCTGGTATCGCTTACACTACCGGTGCAGAAATGCATCGAGGTAACGCATATTGTACACTGGAGGGCACTTCTGATGATACTGGAATCGTTGAATCTAGCAGCACAAAACCCAATGTCCATCTAATGGCCATTTGATGCTTATACTCTCTAGCCCACGCTGGGTGTGTCGTGGTTGTGCAGTGTGAGGATGTAGCAAGGTTTAACCAATATTTTCTGCCGAACAACAGTTTCTCCTATCCTTACAGATGGATTTCAAGTGCAACCGGGTGCAACGTTGGTTTCAGGTTTTAAACTCGGATAGTGCTTTTAAAATGAAACGTCCCACAATAATGAATAGTTGAGCAGCACAAAGGCAACACAAGCCTGATTAGGGAAACCATGTACGTTCATCTCATTTCATCTCGGTAAGTTTTGTTTGTTTCGGAAGAATTTTTGATGAAAAGGATTACATTTTTACTGCAATACGATGCTGTCTGTACGAAAGAAGGCATAATACCCAAACCAAACCAAATCAACAATCTGATGGCATTCGACGAATTTAATAACAAATAGTTTCAAATATACTATCCATTCATTCTTTTAACTGGTTGAACAAGAACCTTTTTCAAGTTTACTTTAGACTTTCAATAATTTCCAATGTAGTCTGACCGAAGAGATCACAAGTACAATAAAGAACCAGTAGGAATAAGTGTTTTAATTTTCATCAAGATACATTTTGAATGCTTTACCAACCGGCAGCGTTCTAGACCAGCCTTATGAAAAAGCCTTGATGAAAAGCCTCGATGTAAAAATCGATCGTTGCAAAAATGTAGGTTCCTTATACAAACACCTTAGAAGGTTTAATTCAGCTGTTGGGTATTCCATTTCAGGTCATAACAAATATTCAGGCATCTGCGAGGTTAAGTTCATACGAGATTTGTACCTAAAACAAGGAATTTGCTGAACAATTTACAATCCCATCTGCTAATATCACTCGATTACCAAATATCCCAGAACTCTGGATGGATGGAGTCCAATTCCCTCTTTAATTTCGTTCAAATCATTGAAAACCTAATTGAAAAGTCTTCACAACCTAAGCTAAAACGTTCCGGGTTAAGACAACCAATCACTACGTACCATTGATTCATTAAAAGTGTTATTGACGATGGTTTTCCATGCTACAATTTATATTCCTTGTTCAAAACCCATTCAAAACGCCAAATATATAAAGATTTGATTCAACATTATCGATATTAGTTGCACTCCTTATTGGTGGTCACTATTGGTTTTACCAAATCCTAACCTAATTCCTCCATTTAGTAATATTTTGAGTTCCCGAAAGCATCGCAATTCTAATATGCTTTGGTGTATGATATTCGAGAATGAAATATAATGAAACCTTTGCAACATATCTCAGAACATCTAGAACAACATCTATTCGACTCGGATCATTTCATTGTAGCGCTTGCCGATTTCACATCAAATTACATTACTTCCAACTATACCGAACATAAAACACCACATTGTAGTGTTTGGCGCATGATATGTAATTTACAGCAGGGAACAAAATCTACCTATTCCTCAGTGACCACACACCAATCATTGCAACTGAAATCACTACCCAGTGTGAGCTGTGGTCAGACGATCGGCAAACGGACCTCTAATTGCTAACCGACCATTCGCATCGGAATGAACACGGTGAAGCAAGCGCACGCTTTGGATTTATTTATTTTGGTTCGTTTGTCTACTACGCTTCTCACTCACAATTTCCACCGGTTGGGGCCATTGGGAGGCAGCATCGAACGGCACAGTATTTCAGTGCGCCAGGATATCCACCATCACCATTACCACCGGTACACAAAGTCACCCAAAGGTACACAACCGTAAACGAGCGCTTAACCAAATTCCCACTCGGCCGTCAAGGGAGCAGGGGAAAAAAACGCAAACGAAAATGAAAAAGTAGGAAAAAACGTACACACACACAAACGGAAACTACACGGACACTAAGCACATCACTCGCCCCATTCTGAATGATGCTGGATAGTCGGTACGTGCCAATTTCCACGTCTATTTCCATTTCCATTTTGGGATAATACCCAACGGTTTCTTCATTTTTCGTTTCGCACTGGTAAAGGTTTTCCGTTCGGGACTTTTTCTTTCTTTCTTTCCTCTTCTCCCTGTGATCCTGCTTGTTATTCACAAAAGCAACCCAACCAACCATCTTCCCAGCAGGACGGCAACAGTCGATGGGAATCGATATGGAGATTGATACCACCACGGTGGTAGTGTTACCCGTCCGTCGCTTTTCGGTAATCCCTGCTGACCGATCTACCCGGTTACCTACGTCCCCGGCAATTGCACCATCCCGACCAAAACCTCTGGCCTACCCCGCCACAAGGCACACAAGCTCCCCGGAACTGACTGCCCGGCATCTTCTAAAAGCCACACCAAAGGCCACCGGTTTTCGTGTGTCCGGAGCTTTTCCGGCCCGTTTGGTCTTTCGCAATGATATGGGTCAGCGGGCGCTACCAAAATGTAGTGATGGTAATGGTGTTTTGCGGGGCTGGAGAGGAGGAGGATCAGCAGAGAGCTAGAGCGGTACGGTAAAACCCCCAAAGCATAGCCTCCCCAAGATTTGGCCAAGGATAGGGGAAGAATTTTCCTTTCCACTTTGTTGCATTTGCCCGTAGCAACATACGAAAAAGGCGCACAAACACACAGCCTCCGGATGACTCCAGACAAGGTTAGGTTTCAGTGCTGGCCAAGATTGGACCCGGCAAGATAATTCGATCTGAAGCTGGGATTTGTTGTGGTGGTGTCCACACGGGTGGTACCAGAGCCAGGGTGGTATCCGAGTACAATCGGCTCGGTGGGTTAATCGGATAGCCCTCGGAACCCCGAGGAGCCTGGTGTTCCTGGTAGGTTGATGGTGGCGATGATGATGGTACGCAAGAAGCAACCGATGATCGCTGAAAGTCATCCTCAGGTTTTGGAGTGGGAATTGACCGGCAACCGGGCTCTCTTAGTTATTGTTACAACAACCGAACAAACCGAAGCGGCAGGATGGGAAGAGCTAACACATGGTGGTCTATCCTTTCGTGTAGGATTTAGCAGCCAGACCAGCACAGAACGGCAGGCGCAGATACGCCCAGCGCCCAATTGTGTAGCAGTCACCGTGTCCAATAGGCCATGGCATTTATACACACGATTTCACTAATTACAATCGAAAATTTGTCACCAGTGCGGTCGTCGTGCCTGGTTTGGTGCGTCGGGGTTTGGTGTGTATGCTGTCCGGAGCAGATTGTGAGCAGATGTTAAGGCTTCTAGGGGCGTAAGAAGCGTGCCGGCCTGTTTGAAAAGCCGCTTGTTCATAACATCGAGGTCAGTAGTGCGTTCTGCTTTGCAGGCGTAGGCAGTATAACACGACCATCGTTGAAGTTTGCCCGTCGTCTGCCGTCCCCCCACCACTGCCGCACCGGTTGCGCTGGTGGCAATGTACACGCACGATTTCAAGATGTTTCTGGTACCGAAATCAAAAGCAAAAGGACGCACTCTACATTCTATGCGCTTAACAAGCCACGCCCAACCCGAGATTATAAAGCTGTTGTGGAAATTGCGTAGCGTTTAATACAGGCTTAATGCATACTTTAAGGCAACGGTCGCTAATGAAATGAGAGGAAATATGAAATCCGATGCTACAAAACGCCTCGAGTTATGCAATTTGCAAAGCAAAATTGCTTTTCTACGACAATGATGGGCTGCTTTTTTGGGGAGATGATTTAACAAGTGGGCCGCCTGGGCCGCCGCGGCTTACCAGCGAGCAAGAGTTGTGTACACCCTTCCACTGTTGCGTGTTGTATAGCGGCTAACGTGCTCGTTGTAAACCTCACTCTCTCTCTCTGTCTCTCTCTTTCTCGAGTGGGAGTTCGTGCCACCCGCCGCGTTCGGTTCCATTCCACCCGACCCGCTGGCTAAACATTGTGAAACACAGGGCGCGACTGAAGCAACACGATAATGCTATCACGTGGGTATGCGTGTTTAAGGGATAAAACACACCGAACGGGAAATAGGGAAACACGCCACACGGTCCCACCGAAAAAACCACGCACTTACACAATCCCTGCCCGCCCCCGCCCTCCATCTAACCGGCTTTCTCACGCTCGCTTGAAGATACGCTTCCCTTATTGCACGGCGAACCAGGATGCGATGAGCATCATCACAATGGCGAAAGTGCTGGGACCATTATCCTTATTCAAGGATAAGGAAGAACTTTATCTACCTCGCTGCAGACGACAACGATGGCGCTGATGACAATGGGACTCCGGCAAACTGGGAGCCTTTCGATGGCAGCGGCGGCGGATTGGGGTTGGTTGTGTTTGTGTGTCCTTGCGCAAGGACCTTGCTCGAAGGACACACAAACACACTTGCACACACACATCGCATCTATACCGGTTGTTTGAGACTGGAGCCGCTTCGAGCAACCTTGCAAAGGGGAAGCCCTCGGGTGGGATACTACAGCGGACGAGGCAGAAGGCGGCAACTTACACGATGCCGGTGTCTATGTAGATATAGCTGCATCCAGGACACGTCGCGTAAGCATAACAATGCTCCCTTGGGAACGGAGATGGCACAATAAAACTGGACTCGGCCCATGAAGGAAGGACGAAGGCCAGCTTGTGTGTGTGTGTGTGTGCGAGCTTACTAGTAGACTAATATTATTCCAAACACCTTTACAAATGCTTCAACTCACCAACGAGCACGCTGCAGCAGAGCACATAAAGGCGGCAAGGCATTAGGTGTTCTGAAGTGGTCTCCAACTTCCCGGAAGAACGTCCCCATATCAGCAGCAAAAGCAATGCCTCACCCATCAAAATGTGTGTGTGTGTGAGAGAGAGAAAGAGAGAGAGAGAGAAAGAGAGAGAGAGAGAGAGAGGAAGGAAGGGATGCTGCGCTTAGTTGTGCCGCAATAAAAGGGCAGACAGACCGATGGGATAGATTGAGAAAGGACGCGATGCGGAGTGCACCATAACATGCTCGAGCGCCATCCAAGCACATCGTTACGCTTCGTCGGACACACAACAAGCAAACAGGCACAACCTTCCCCCCCCCCCCCCCCACCTCACTTGGTGTGCATAAGTGCATTTGTGTGCGCAACCCTTTTGCAAGAATCGGAAGTGAACCCTTTGGAGATGGTTCTCGTTTCTTACCCCATACTCCATCGCCAACGAACTCCAAACGTTCGCTCGTATATCTATGATTTCGTACCGAGACAAACGTGCTCCACCGGGGGCTGTGCATAAACCACAGGGAGCGCCGCGTGCAGCATTATGCTGCTGTAATTGTGTTATAGTACCGGGGAATTTCCTTCACCGTAAGCTTCACCCTCTATCGATGGACACTGCACAGCATCAAGCCATTACTTCTGCTTCTTCTTCTGGCAAATACACTTAACGTATGTGTGTGTGTGTCCTTTTATTTCCTCTCTACGGGTGGAGGACACGATTAACTGGCCGCATCGGCGCACAGGGATGCATTAATGTTTGACTATGCGATACAACCACGCAAGCACGGAGCACATGTTCGTTTGTGTACTTTCGCCGTATCGCTTCCTGTGTGCGGTGTTGTGTCGGCTTGGGCTGGAAAGTAAACTCACCCAGTTTGCCCTTGATGCCCCCATGCATCATTGTACGGGCATTGTCGCAGCTATCGTTTATCACTTTCCTCACTTGTGTCAATCGCAATGGGGTGACGAGTTTTTAGGTGATGAAAAATGGTGAGTTGTCATGGTAACTGCAAGTAGCGAAAGTTATTTGTACAACTTACTTAAGCTTTCATCGTACCTTTGCCTAAAAAAAGGCGCAGTAATAGAAATAGAAGTCCTTAGCTGTGTGAGGGGATCTTTCAAGTCAATGTCAAAAAGAGGATCCCGATACGCATGTGACACGACTACAAACGAACGAAAGGTTAAAAAACCGACTCAGCAAAATGGTTTTCCCCCCTTCGTGACGCGAAGGACGATGCGATACAGATCCCCGTTTCGTCTCACTCTTTTAAAAGTCCACCTTTCAGGGGACCCTTTCTTTCCCAGTGTAACTGTGTAATCCAATGTTCCTGTCCTGTGCCGGCCTGGGGTTGGAACAAGAATTCCATCAAAACAGGAATGGAAAATAAAACGAAAACACACAGCACCGCTCTCGGGATCTAAAACGATCCCAAGGGTCACCAGGCAACTGTACAGGGGCTCCAGGGGCTCCAGCCAGCTCTCTCATCCTTCCGGAACATCCCGATGAAGACATCATGCGCAAGGATAAATAAAGTCAACCAACCAAAAATGAAGTAAACACTCACACAAATACCGATATCAGTGACACGCTGAACCTGCAAAGAGGAGATACAGCATAGTAAAGTAAAAAGTAGGAAAAAAACACACACACACAAACAGCGAATGGACAAATAATAGCGGTATGGAAGAGAAATAAAAAGAAGAAGAAAAAAACGCAACGACAAACACGAACCAACCAAACACCCCACAAAGACACAGACAAAGACAGGGCTGGGAGGTGGCTGTTTGGAAAACTTTATCCATAAACGTCAGCGGTGGATAAATTATGATGCAGCGCCTCGTGCTGGTCAGCAGCGTGTCCGAGAACGCAACGACAACTCGGTGGGGAGATAGACCGGGTGAGGGAAGATTGGAGCAGTGCTGAAGGGAGGAGTGTAGTGTTGTGGGATGGTTTGGGTCAGGGTTTTTCTTGCATGATTGCTTAATTTCCACCTTATGTACATTTATATTTAACGGCCGCAACGCTTTTACTTACTCGCGTTTATCTACCTGATGCTGATTGATTAATCTTTTACTCATGCCCAGTTTTGCAGAAGCTCTTGGAAGCCGTGTTTGCGTAAAGATGAGCTAGGAAAGTTGCTACAGACGAATGCTTTAATGAGGCGTTTTGTGTGAGAGTTACTCAATTAGCAAGAAGCTTTATACAATGCTCCCCAGAGATAACTACATAATTTGATAGAGTACGGTTTTCTTTATTAATTAATACTTTTTCCCATCTTATTACTAGCACAGCTGCGATAAGGCTGCATACAACTCTGCCACGATCTGAATTGAGAAAAAGAGCATTTTCTAACAGTAAGAGGAGTCTCAACTAAATTTCTAAGCTCAAAATTGTTAGTGTATATGCCATCCATAGATTCTAAAACTTTTATTATCATACTAATTTCATTGATATTTTTAATGTTTCTGCCAGTGCCTAAACAGATGTTTTACTCTAAATAAAAGTATATCGCACTAAAAATGAAAAGGCAGGCCAACACCTGTGGATATTGTGCCAAAAAAAATGAATTGGATTAAAGTATACTTAAGCACGTATGATTTCAGCAGGGAATCTAAAATTTCGATCCGCTCCTTTCGCAGTTAAATATATGAACAGGAATCAAAGTATTATTTATAGCTTCTATGTTTCACATACATTTCTTGTAATTTATAAAATCATAAAACTTGTGTTCTAAGAAACAATTTTCATAAAAAATTGTTTTTTGTAACAGTTTCCCTTCACAACGCAATCATTTTAACATAAAAAAACGGATCATCAAAAGTCAGCAGGTTTATAAAAAACACAAGAAAAGCAAAAATAATCAATCTGTCTCTTATCAATTTGTTAAGTAGAATTTCAAGCATTATCTTTCATATGGATCATATTTCGATTGGGGGAATGAGATATTTCCCATAATAATTAGTTAATAATGTATTAGAGTTTATGTATATTAGAGAGGGGAAAGCGATCGACAGAGTGTAAGTGTCGCTGAAGGAGACGCACGAATGTTTTCTCTCTTTTTGATCCTTGCAGATCCGTCCGGGCCACCGTTTTGGGAACGATTTTCAATTCTGCTATCAGGAAAACATCCAAATGCAGAGGTAGCTCTTATCAGTAATCAAACATCTCTGATCTCTTTCATTCACACGATAGAAGGATGTACATTATCTATTGCCATATTCTACTAAGCGACAGAGGAGAGCGACTGATCCTGTGCGTGATACTGATCGAGAGCAATGCAGAAGCTTTCATCTGTGATCTCGTTCTCGCTCATGTCGCTTTTATCTGTGATCTCGTTCTCGCTCATGTACTAAGCACTCGCAGGAGATATTTCCCATACTAATTAAATGATGCTGTATGGCTATTAGAGAGGGGAAAGCGATCCTTTGAGTGTAAGTGTCGCTGAAGGAGACGCACGGATATTTTCTCTCTTTTTGATCCTTGCAGATCCGTCCGGGCCACCGTTTTGGGAACGATTTTCAATTCTGCTACCAGGAAAGCATCCAAATGCAGAGGTAGCTCTTATCAGTAATCAAACATCTCTGATCTCTTTCATTCACACGATAGAAGGATGTACATTATCTATTGCCATATTCTACTAAGCGACTGAGGAGAGCGACTGATCCTGTGCGTGATACTGATCGAGAGCAATGCAGAAGCTTTCATCTGTGATCTCGTTCTCGCTCATGTCGCTTTTATCTGTGATCTCGTTCTCGCTCATGTACTAAGCACACGCAGGAGATATTTCCCATACTAATTAAATGATGCTGTATGGCTATTAGAGAGGGGAAAGCGATCCTTTGAGTGTAAGTGTCGCTGAAGGAGTCGCTCGGATATTTTCTCTCTTTTTGATCCTTGCAGATCCGTCCGGGCCATCGTTTTGGGAACGATTTTCAATTCTGCTACCAGGAAAGCATCCAAATGCAGAGGTAGCTCTTATCAGTAATCAAACATCTCTGATCTCTTTCATTCACACGATAGAAGGATGTACATTATCTATTGCCATATTCTACTAAGCGACAGAGGAGAGCGACTGATCCTGTGCGTGATACTGATCGAGAGCAATGCAGAAGCTTTCATCTGTGATCTCGTTCTCGCTCATGTCGCTTTTATCTGTGATCTCGTTCTCGCTCATGTACTAAGCACTCGCAGGAGATATTTCCCATACTAATTAAATGATGCTGTATGGCTATTAGAGAGGGGAAAGCGATCCTTTGAGTGTAAGTGTCGCTGAAGGAGACGCACGGATGTTTTCTCTCTTTTTGATCCTTGCAGATCCGTCCGGGCCATCGTTTTGGGAACGATTTTCAATTCTGCTACCAGGAAAGCATCCAAATGCAGAGGTAGCTCTTATCAGTAATCAAACATCTCTGATCTCTTTCATTCACACGATAGAAGGATGTACATTATCTATTGCCATATTCTACTAAGCGACAGAGGAGAGCGCCTGATCCTGTGCGTGATACTGATCGAGAGCAATGCAGAAGCTTTCATCTGTGATCTCGTTCTCGCTCATGTCGCTTTTATCTGTGATCTCGTTCTCGCTCATGTACTAAGCACACGCAGGAGATATTTCCCATACTAATTAAATGATGCTGTATGGCTATTAGAGAGGGGAAAGCGATCCTTTGAGTGTAAGTGTCGCTGAAGGAGACGCACGGATATTTTCTCTCTTTTTGATCCTTGCAGATCCGTCCGGGCCATCGTTTTGGGAACGATTTTCAATTCTGCTACCAGGAAAGCATCCAAATGCAGAGGTAGCTCTTATCAGTAATCAAACATCTCTGATCTCTTTCATTCACACGATAGAAGGATGTACATTATCTATTGCCATATTCTACTAAGCGACAGAGGAGAGCGACTGATCCTGTGCGTGATACTGATCGAGAGCAATGCAGAAGCTTTCATCTGTGATCTCGTTCTCGCTCATGTCGCTTTTATCTGTGATCTCGTTCTCGCTCATGTACTAAGCACTCGATGGAGATATTTCCCATACTAATTAATTGATGCTGTATGGCTATTCGAGAGGGGAAAGCGATCCTTTGAGTGTAAGTGTCGCTGAAGGAGACGCACGGATATTTTCTCTCTTTTTGATCCTTGCAGATCCGTCCGGGCCACCGTTTTGGGAACGATTTTCAATTCTGCTACCAGGAAAGCATCCAAATGCAGAGGTAGCTCTTATCAGTAATCAAACATCTCTGATCTCTTTCATTCACACGATAGAAGGATGTACATTATCTATTGCCATATTCTACTAAGCGACAGAGGAGAGCGCCTGATCCTGTGCGTGATACTGATCGAGAGCAATGCAGAAGCTTTCATCTGTGATCTCGTTCTCGCTCATGTCGCTTTTATCTGTGATCTCGTTCTCGCTCATGTACTAAGCACTCGATGGAGATATTTCCCATACTAATTAATTGATGCTGTATGGCTATTCGAGAGGGGAAAGCGATCCTTTGAGTGTAAGTGTCGCTGAAGGAGACGCACGGATATTTTCTCTCTTTTTGATCCTTGCAGATCCGTCCGGGCCACCGTTTTGGGAACGATTTTCAATTCTGCTACCAGGAAAGCATCCAAATGCAGAGGTAGCTCTTATCAGTAATCAAACATCTCTGATCTCTTTCATTCACACGATAGAAGGATGTACATTATCTATTGCCATATTCTACTAAGCGACAGAGGAGAGCGCCTGATCCTGTGCGTGATACTGATCGAGAGCAATGCAGAAGCTTTCATCTGTGATCTCGTTCTCGCTCATGTCGCTTTTATCTGTGATCTCGTTCTCGCTCATGTACTAAGCACTCGATGGAGATATTTCCCATACTAATTAATTGATGCTGTATGGCTATTCGAGAGGGGAAAGCGATCCTTTGAGTGTAAGTGTCGCTGAAGGAGACGCACGGATGTTTTCTCTCTTTTTGATCCTTGCAGATCCGTACGGGCCACCGTTTTGGGAACGATTTTCAATTCTGCTACCAGGAAAGCATCCAAATGCAGAGGTAGCTCTTATCAGTAATCAAACATCTCTGATCTCTTTCATTCACACGATAGAAGGATGTACATTATCTATTGCCATATTCTACTAAGCGACAGAGGAGAGCGACTGATCCTGTGCGTGATACTGATCGAGAGCATTGCAGAAGCTTTCATCTGTGATCTCGTTCTCGCTCATGTCGCTTTTATCTGTCATCTCGTTCTCGCTCATGTACTAAGCACTCGATGGAGATATTTCCCATACTAATTAATTGATGCTGTATGGCTATTCGAGAGGGGAAAGCGATCCTTTGAGTGTAAGTGTCGCTGAAGGAGACGCACGGATGTTTTCTCTCTTTTTGATCCTTGCAGATCCGTCCGGGCCACCGTTTTGGGAACGATTTTCAATTCTGCTACCAGGAAAGCATCCAAATGCAGAGGTAGCTCTTATCAGTAATCAAACATCTCTGATCTCTTTCATTCACACGATAGAAGGATGTACATTATCTATTGCCATATTCTACTAAGCGACAGAGGAGAGCGACTGATCCTGTGCGTGATACTGATCGAGAGCAATGCAGAAGCTTTCATCTGTGATCTCGTTCTCGCTCATGTACTAAGCACTCGCAGGAGATATTTCCCATACTAATTAATTGATGCTGTATGGCTATTAGAGAGGGGAAAGCGATCGACAGAGTGTAAGTGTCGCTGAAGGAGACGCACGAATATTTGCTATGGTTGATACTTTACGCTGCGAGATTAAATTGTTGTTTTGTTGAGCATTCAGTTGAGCTCTTTGTATTTGTTGTCACTATTTTTAGTAGGCTTAAACTTTCAAAGTAAATATATGATTGCCAACTGGTTTAACTAATCTTGGAAGAACTTTCAATCCTGACCCTTCCCATGGTTGAGATAGTGTGAATTTAAACCCGCATTCGCCAAAACTCATCCCTATTTACCGCTCGCGGTGAGGCTCACTTCGCGATGTGGTTCACCGTGTGCACACGTGACTGGCGTTGATTCCTTTGGCACAAACTTGCACGGCACACGCTTCGATTGGCAGCCGTTTCAAATACAGAAACAATAGCTAGCACAAAACTTGGAACCCGGGTGTTGGAACAAAGATGGAAATTGTCTTCCCCTTCCCCACAGCGGAAGTCAGTGTTTTGTCATTTCCATTTCCGTTGTTTCGAAAGCAAAAGTTTTACATTGTACTAAACTCTTGGCTCACGGCACTGTGTGCGCGGACAAGGGTGCAAGGTTGCTATCTCCGTCGTCGTGCGGTGCTGTGTGTGCTGCGTTTCGAGAAATGTTTCGAGAGAACACGGGAGATAGGCGACCGTTTTCAGCGTACTGCCGGAAAACCGAAGGAGGTAGTTATTGTTTTTGCCACAAAGCAACGGCAGAACGCCCGTTTCCCAATATAGCAGCCTTTTTGCCTCGCTCGCTGGGTCACTAACAAGCGACAGCTGATAACGCAGCAACATCGGTGAGCAGTAAAACAGTGGAAAAACTACCACACGACGGATGCGGATGTTGAACGCAGGAGCACCCAGGGAGGGAATCCCACGAGCGATGGCAACGCTGGCGTGGGATTGATTTATTTTCATGTTTCGAACGAGCTTTAACCGTTTGTGTAAAACAAATGGCGCCCGCTGGTTGGAAGGCCAAACAAAAAACGGCACCTAAGCAGCAGCATGGATGGAAAACGAACCCGTGTTTCGAGTGTATTCGCGTGGAATTCTACTTTCTTGCAAACCATTCCACTACACCAATGTTGGAGAGTGTTCGTGTTCGCAAAGGCAAAGATTTTACACGTTTGCGCTCGCTGGCTGCTTTGGAATGGAGGAAAAATGGTTTACTTTAGATGCTCCCTGGCCCTGTCCTGTGGAAATCATTGTAGCGTACCATAGACGATACTTCCGGGTTTGTTTTTTGTTCGAAGAACGCACCTTTTCAAGTGTTAAATCGTGTGAAAATGGGTGGTCAAAATTCAATGCATCGTTGCCGGGGTTATAAAATGTGTCTGGGAAATGCGTCCATTAATAGAAGCAGCAAAACTTACCGTAACGTATTTCGTGATGTTTGCATAATTTACATATTTTTACATACATAGTGGAACACTATATTAATTTTTCATTTTGTTTACTTATTGCATGTAGACATTGAGAATTAATGCTGCAAACGCATTATTTTAACCTTCTATTTTAACCGATTTCTTTCCGAAAGCGACTTTTTAATTGTTTGTAATTGAAGCTGTACATTCTTCACACTTTTACGTTTATGGTACAAACGATAACGGAAAACCACAGTGGGATATATAACTGAAATAATACTGCCATTCCTCCTAAGCATTGATATTCTCATAGACGTGCTTATTTGTCATTTTATATTTGCTACAGATTATTTTCTAGTAAAACTAACAGAATAATCTCATCTGGCCCGTCAATCAATCTCTGCTCCAAAGGATTGAGAGGATCCAGAGACGTTTTACAAGGATCGTATTTCGTAGGTCGCTGGGTCATCACTCTATTCCGCTTCCTTCGTATGACGATAGATGCACTCTATTAGGCCTTGCCAAGTTGGAGCACCGCCTCTCGGTCGCTCAGGCTTCTTTCGTTGCTGGCATATTGCTCAATACGATTGATACTCCTTCACTTCTGTCGCGCTAACATTTGTATGCACCTTGTCGCACCTTACGTTATCGTTTTCGTCTCCTATATGTCGTAAACGTTTTGCTCGCAATGAGCCTTTTGTAAGAGCTATTTCGTCTTTTAATAGTACTTAAGATCCAGCGACGGATCTAACGGTAGGCGGACTAGACGGTCGCCTGGGGCCCCGCCGATTTAGGGGCCCCGTAGATCGCCATTCTATAGTATGCCGTATGGACAGAGTACTAGCGACAAGGGCCCCGGAATGATGGCCGATGGGGCCCCGAGGTTGGCGAAACATTTCCACCCCCCCCCCCCCCCCCCGTCAGCAAAAATTTTAGAGTTTGCGACAGATGATTTGCGAAGGGGGCCCCGCTGAATCAATTGCACCCCCCCCCCCCCGTCAGCAAAAATTGAAGAGTTTGCGACTGATGATCGAAGGGGGCGCGCATTTCGACGGCATTTCAAGTTTACTGTTCAATCTCCCAACAGCAAATTTAGTGCCGCTACCCCCCCCCCTCCCCCCCCCCCCCCCCCCCCAACAACATTTACCATTTACAGAGGGCCTCAACTCGTCGTTCCGCCTAGGGCCCCCGATACCCTTGATCCGCCACTGTTCAGATCTGTTCGATTTCAACCTATCCTATCCTGCATACCGATCCCGTCTTCGCTCCTTTTCCGTACCATAAACTCCTTCCAACTCCTTCGTGAATAATTGTATTCAATAGTCAGTAAGCACTATTGCTGTAACCCAACGTGGCCGAGCAATTAATAAAATAAAAATAAATAAATAAATAAATAAATAAGTGCAGACGGTTGTTTCTTGTTTTATACAAAGCAGAAAAGTCAGTCCGCTGTAAAGAAGTGATACGGTATTATACTATAATTAAATACGTTACAGATTTTGGCTAAATTTTCCAATTTGGAGTCCTCAACTTTGATAGTCAAGTGGCTTGGGTTGTATCATTGTAATCGTGCCTAATCGTGGGTAAAAATAAACACGTGTGTGTCGGATAAATTCTGCGGGTTTTCAGGAGATCCTCAAGGTAGTGTGCTTAGTAGCCTTCCCCTTCTTTTCCGTTTATACCTTAATTGTGTTAGTTTGGTTCTTCCTGCAGACAGCCAACCTCTTTGCGCTGACGATCTTAAACTTTTCTATCATATTACCTCTATCTCTGATTGTTTTTGTTTTCGGATAAATAAAAGATAAAATCGTCAAGATAAAATATCCGTTTTATCGTTTACTCGTTCTTCTGTAATTGATTACTCTTTACACATGTTTGCTATTCATCGTGGTTCCTGTCAGTGGCGTATAAACACGAGTAGAGGCTCCAAGTGGTCATTCGAATATAGGCCTTTCTGAAGTGTCTAGCGTGAAGATGTATGAAGAATTCTAAACTTGAGAAGAATTTAGAAGCAAATCTACTTGTGAGTGGGGGGTGGATCCCTTTTTTCGGGACCCCTCGAGACCTCTGGGTCCCACGCGGCCTCTTAGTTTGCGTAGTGCTTAATATGGAACTGGTTCCTGTATTTGAGACCTTCGTGTAACTTTTAATAATAAGCCCTATTTTAAGTCACACTTTTCGTGTGTGTCCGTGTTTGATATTCGTGGAGTGTCCGTGTTTGATATCTGAAAATTGAAAAAGAAAATAAATATTTCATGTCCTAATGTTACATATCCTGATCAGACGTTTTGAACACACATATCAAAATCAGTTCACTGTTTGGTTAGTGGAATCCGCTGTTTATCTGCTTCAAAACAAAAACCCATAGATGGTCTATTTTGATAATTCCTCTTTTGTTAATTCAGGCCTGACCTCTTCTGTTAATTCAATTTAAGTAAACTCTTCATCCAAATGGTTTACCCGTACATCAAAATTCCGCTCCACACATGGGGCGATAGAAATCGATTTACATCTTGTTTGGCACAAGCCAGCCCCTCGACCCATTAGCCCTTCCGATCGGACTTTGAACTCGTTAAAGTAGTTTATCTTTTTAGAAGAGTACATTAATCACAACAACAAAAAACGATCTATCTGCCCCCACTTTGCTCGAAACTCCACAACCTACTGTGCACAACAGCACAAACAGTTTGAAAAATGGCACTTTGCAAACGGCATCCAAGCACTGGCTACGGGCGAAAAGGAAGCCACCGATCTCCCCTGGACACTAGAATGTCCCCAGGTTATGGTGCAAGGTGTAAAAATTCCACCGTAGCAAATGGCCAAACCAAATACTATCAAAACGACACTGGATGGTCCTTCGCGTGGTGCTCATCGAAGCGCATGGAGAGAAAATTCTACAATTTTCTTTTACAATTTTGAGCAAGCAAAGAAGAAGCAAAAAGCGCTGGAATAAGGAAAAAGACAGAACACTTGATCGCATCTCGCCACCGTCCCCGGGCAACGTACAGTTCACAATCGAAGCATACACAAAAAAAAACAGAACGGGAAACGCTTCAAGAGTGCAAGTTCTTGAAACGCAAAACCATTGAGACAACGATGACGACGACGACGACGAGGACGAATGAAAATGGTCAACATTGTGAAGTGATTTTTACATTTTAAACGTAATTTGCCAACATGCTATCGGCGAGCGGGAAGAAGCTGTGTGGTGGTAAAGGCCCCACCGTTCCTACTTGGGAAACGTGTCAAAAGGACCTGCTACTACTACTACTACTACTCGACCAGGCCATGCGGAGAGGAAAACGAACGCGAAGCACACAAGGAGAGAACACATAAAACATCATCAACACGCAGCGCATAAATTAGCCAATTCAAAAGTGACCTTTCATGCCCTTCCACTCCACTCACACCTCGATGCTCACTCCCCTCCGCCTGTCTCTTCATACCTCTTCAAAGGTGGGGTCCCTGGTGGTTGCGAGCGATTCTCATTAAAATGGAATTCAATTTATCGTCCAATGCAAATCAGTGTGTCACTGTGAGAGTGTGGTGTTGGGCGAGCAAAAGGAAATGCCACCCGAATTTCCATACGGAAACAGAATCGAACTTGCCCCCGTTACGGGAGAGGGGACCGCGAGGGATTACGGGGAGATGGGGCGAAAAGCGTAGAAAAATGAGACTGGGAAAATTGGAAAGCGAAACTCAGCAAAGGAACTATGGATACGAGGGGAGTTATTCCTTTGCTGGTTCTGTACTTGGTAGAACACGCGTTTGGCTTTTGGTCTCTATTTCCTAGGAAAGGGGAGATGATACTGGGCACAGCACAAGACAGGAAATCTATCGGGATAGGAATGGGGGTTAACATTCGATTTGATTGAATTTCCTCCAACCGGAACTCGTTCCAATAAGGCAAATGGAGAGCACCACGGAACACCAAGGCCCAAACACTGCCCCGTTTGATCATCGGGCAACGCGCGCGCTCATCGGCACCCGGCGGCATCCCCTTTTCCCACAACCAGTGTGTGTTTTTTTTTACTTTCTTTCGTGACTTCTGAGCACGGCGAAAGGAATTACGATACGAGATCAATGCATTCAAGTGTTCAATGTTCCTCCAGCGAAGGGAGGATGCTGGTCATCATAATTCGTGCTCCCTCTTCCCTACAATTCTCTCTCCAGCTCTCTTTCTTCCTCTGAACTCTGTCACACAGGGGACATAAACATAATATTTGATGATTTTATGATCAGGGCAAGCGACCGGCTTAGGGGCGATTTCGATAAAAAGAAATGGGAGAAAAAGCAAGATGCCACCGTTCCCTTCCCTGTTTCTCCTGAGATGTGGTCGTGGGGCAGTTGGCGGCCGAGCCTAAAACTTTACCGGTAGCCATGTTCGAGCGAAAGTGTAATTCACAACATATTTGCTAAATCTGTTTTTGAGTAGCGTAAAATTGTTGTTTACCTTCATCATTTTCCCGACCGTTCGATCGGCAACAGAGCCCAAGGGTGCGAGCACCCCCGAAACGGGTGGCGTATGGCTTTTCCACCCTGCCTCCCCTCTCCCCCCTCTTCAACGTTCCATTTTTCTATTGTTGTGGTTCTGTTCCAAAGGTCACAGCGCGAACTGTGAAACTGTGGTGGTGAGGTGGAAACAAAAAATGCGTGAGAAATCGCTTTTCCCTGTGTTTGTTGTTTCATGCCCAATGCTTTCTATACTGCCTTCTATCGTGGCTGCGCTTTCCACAATTTCCATTTGAAAGCGCTTTCGAAGAATATTTATTTCCTATCGATATGCGCCCCATTCCTGCGTCCCTGCTCGATGGTCTGTTAATAGCCTGGCTGCACGATGACCAAAGACACGCACACACACTCACACGAGTGCGCGAGGAATGGGAAATCAAAAATCGGAATCGTTTAAGAGCAAATGCTTTGACTTAAAAGCCATTCGTGGGAGGACAGCTGTTTTCGGCAAAGGAACACTACCGAATGCAGGGGGTTTCGATTGATTTTTTTAAAAGAAAACCAGAGCAATAAAAAGGAAAAGCTGCGTGGGCATGAAAACATGGGATTTTGTGATTTTCAGAAAATGTACTCTTCTGAACATAATTCTGAATAATGTGTTAAACATGTTTACAATGTGTTCAAAAGCTAAAAATTATACTTAGCTTATCGTTGAACCATTTTGAACCCCTCTTTAAATCACGGAACATTTTCAGTTATTTAGTTATTTTATTGGTATTTAAAGAAAAGACGTTTAAAATTTGGGAAATATTTGGGAAATATTGAATATTTAGGGAAATATTGAATAAGTCTGCAAGCATAATCACAGCCCAACAATTATTTTTAAAAAACCTATTTAATTAGCTTATATGCTTTCTTTGTATTAAGGATTCTGAATCCAACACAGGGATTGTAAAAGTAGCATAGCATAGAGCAATGGTCTCCAACTTGTGGTCCGTGGCGTTAGCAGACGTGGTCCACGAAAAAATTTATATTTGAAAAAGAAAGGCTTTTATACATATAGTGCATTTTTCCCCACCATTAAGATTATATTTTCAACAGGCATGTATAGAATAAGATTAAAATATATTTTTGATCAAGAACTTTGAACTATGTATAAAAATGTATGTCCTCAATGGATGTGGGCCGCGGCAAATGCATTTTCAAAGCCAAATGGTCCGTAGTCTAAAAAAGGTTGGGGAGCACTGGCATAGAGGACTGGGAAAACTGGCACAATAATATAACGCTAATGAGATTTGAGAGAAGCAAACTACAATAAGAAGCAAAACAAAGCTTTTTATAGATCACTGTGGACCCATATTCAATAAACATCGGATGTTCTTCAAAACCAACCCAACTCTGATGGGTTAGGCTAAATCAAATCGATATAGTTTATTTTTCTCTTCAAGGGTATCAAGTTAAGCTTACTGGATATCATTAATATTTTTTTTAATTATATACATTGATATCTGGTACAGAACTACAGATAGTACCAGATAGATGCGTGGTGTGAAATCGCACAATTTTAGATTCGCAAAAGTATTTGTCTCAAACTTCACATACAAACTAGTCACATAATGCTTGGTCGAATAATTCTTGGTTGATCCAAAAATGCTTATACGCAAAAGTCTTGGTCGCAAACTTCTTGTTCAGAAAATACGCAAAAATCTTAACATCCTGGTCTCAAAATGTTCAGTCGCAAAATTTGTGGTCGTAAAATCTTTGGTAGCTAAATGCGCGGTCGACCTTTTGGATGAGACGTTTATTTCCATCTAGGTTCGCCAGGTTCGCCTGCGCGAATCATATCTAATACCTTTAATATTTACGGGGATAGGATAAATTGTCACAAAATAAATAATAATACATTACTGTGTTAAATATGAAAGTTATAGTACTTGTTGCAACGCAACGTTTCATAAAGCATTGCGTAACGTATTTGTAAGCGTATTTGTTAGATGTGTTCTGGATAAATGTGTTTAACACATTTAACAAAGTTAAATTTTAAACAAACAAAATTCAATCCTTTTTTAGGTTTAGGAATGGGTCACGGTTTCATGCCCGTCAAGAAGAAGAAGTAGAAGAAGAAGAAGAAAAAGAAGAAGAAGAAGAAGAAGAAGAAGGAGCGAATATAATGCTCAATACAAACTGTGAAACCCTTATTAAACTATTGGTCCTCTTCCAGCTGTTTTGCTGTAAGTACGAAATTAATTCTTCAACATTTATTCTGTTTGATTTATTAAATTATTTAGTTGTTCCGTTACACAACAAAACCAATCACATTGTCTGGACAACCCTGCACCTTGATTTCACCTTCAATCTTCCACATCCCCCCATTCCACTATCCCTAAAGCATCTAAAAATGTTTCCATGTTTTCCTCCCGGCCTAAGAACTGGAGCGTGCTGTCTATAAATCAAACAAACGATTTAACACTCCACTCCTGTCCCAATAAACCAACAAAGTTTATCGTCTTTCTATCTCTCTCTCTCTCTCTCTCTCTCTCTCTCTCTCTCTCTCTCTCTCTCTCTCTCTCTCTCTCGCTCTTTCCTGTTCCGTCCGCGTGCGTTTGGTTCGCTTTTCCCACCCGCACAATCCATCGATTATCGATCGAGCCTACCGCATGACACGCACCTTTGCGCCTCCTTGCTGGGGCTTGCAAAAACATTCATCATTATCATTTCGCGCTCTAGCATTCTTTCTTGAGGTTGACTTTCGATTTCCTTCGAGGAAGGAAAACCTATCGTCTGATTTCCTTTGCTTTGTTCCCGTTTCTTTAAAATGTAGAAAAACAAAAGAAATCTAGATGTTTACGGGTAACATACTGCAAATCACTGCTGTAAAAATAAAAATCATCATCATCATCATAGCCTTCAACGACGGCAACAAATCTTCTTCTATACAGTGAACGTGTTTCGGTTCCTTTTGGTTACGTTTGTGGTTGCATTTACAGCCCTCAACAATCCTCAGTCCCGGAAGTGATTTAAAAGCAAATCCGACGGTCTCTATTCCACCTCACCAACTCGGAAGGCGAGAAGTGCAATCGAAACCACCAATCCATACAGCCTAACCCCTTTCCCGCGCACCCTCACCACCATCCCACCCGCGAGAACTGCGAACCGATGATTATAATATTATCGATGGGCAAAAGCGAAAGGAGATAAATCTGTCTCCGCTCGAACGATCATGTGCTGTGTCTCCCATCCGGTGTGAAGGGCGCGAACGCGGCACAGGAAGAGGGATGATGACATACCGCCACCACTAGCCATGGCTAACGCGATTGGAAATGATCGATTTCCTTCACATCATATTGCGACCGGTGCCCTGCTGGGCGTGACGCAGCGTTCACCAGGGGATCCTGGATCCTTCCGGTTGCGCGTTCTACACGAACAGGCAAATGGCATCTGGTACTCGCCCCTCTGGGACGGCAAAAGGGTGGGAAGTTTGAGCGTTTGATTGATGAGATGCCTTCCCAGGGATGGACGGATCACTACCACCATCATCACGACCGCCCCTACCATGGGCCACCCTTTCGGTCTACTAGTGTTCGATAAGCTACCGATGAAGTGCCGTTGAAAATGAGATGCTGATAGCACTATTCTACAAGCCGAGGTGATGACGCTGAAGTGCTGCTGTTGGTGGTGACGCCCGCCCAAGGCAAAGACAAGGGAATTCCAGTGGGCACGAGACGCTTCAAAGCATGGACAGCCAATCAGTATCGTTAACTACAAAAAGCCATCGGAATGATTCTGGGGGTTTCCTAAAGGGAGGAAAAATGGTTTGATGTCGTACTTCTCGACAACATCGCCCCCCCCCCCTCCATTTCGTAGGAAAATAGTTTTTGCCATTCGAGCAAGCTTTTGCGTGGCTAAATTTAGAGATTATAATCCCGCCAGCAGCTAGGCTTTATCGATGGATGGAACTCTATCTGATATATGAGGTTTCGGCACTGACTTTACAATCTTCCCTATTACCTCCTTTGCACACAGCCACACACACACCGACACTGGTGGATGACACCAGCCATCAGTAATTGCGTTGAACAAGTTTCGTGTAAACTCAAATTGGATGTCAAATTAGCTGTCAAAGTTTGACGTTTTTGGCACGGTAGCGTTAGGAGGTGTGAGAAATGTTGGTGTTTGCTTTCTCGCACACCCACTACTATCGGGTGCGTACGTACATTGCGGGTTCTTTTTGATGAAGGATCTAGGCCTGAGAAGGCTTAAATTGTTTGATCATTTAGAGAAAGGTTTTTGTCGCTCAATCGGGCAGCAGATTTGAGATTTATGTAAATAATGGAGCTACTCAACAGCTGAACTTTTACCAGCCGACGCGTCAAAACAGTCCCAATTAATGGCCTGTCACTATACAGAATTTAATCTTTTTGATAAGCTTCCGCATGTGCATCTGGGTATGTTTCTCAATTTGTCGTATTTGAAAAGAAATCGATATCTTACCTAAAATATACGCACTGAAGGTTCGTGAAACAAACGCAAAAAAATAATAAAATATGTTTCTAAATTGACGCATATTGGATATTTACATTTGTTTACAGATACATTATTAACTTAATATTAATTCACCCATCGACTATCTTAGAGTAAATCTTTTTTTCAAATTCATGCAGTTATCGAATCAATATTATATTCAGATAATTTCAAAAGGATGCAAAAATTCAAATATTATTCTCAATAATTTTAATTATATAAAAAAAATACATTAGGATGGGATCGTGTACAATATGGCATCCTGTCCAATGATTAGGACGAACGCATCAGCATTTGAAAAAGTCTAAGGCTTGAAATAGACGAATCGAGATCGTCGCGGTACCGCGAAAATCGCGTATGACTTGAGCTGTCAATTCTGTTATAAAATCTGACAGATAGGCGAGATAATCGGTTCGTGTATGGAACCATCCGAGGTCTGGTGACGATTGAATGTGTCAAGAAGAAATATTGTTTATCAATTTGCGAATCAAATTGGTTATTTCACATAGTTTATACAAAATGAAATACAAAACTCTTTTCTCTACACGTTTTTTCAAATGAATTCACCAGAAAATGTGAAAACAATCGGTTCGTGCTATCGCGAAAATCTCAGAAATACCGAAGTAGGGTATCTCTGCGAAATAGCAGGCGCGATCGGAGGCGCGGATGATTTGACAGCCCAACTGTTCTACAACTGTTATAAACAAGACGCGAATCTCGCGGTACCGCGACGATCTCGGTTAGTCTATTTCCAGCCTAAGGCTGGAAATAGACGAACCGAGATCATCGCGGTACCGCGAAAATCGCGTATGACTTGAGCTGCCAATTAAGTTATAAAATCTGACAGATAGGCGAGATAATCGCGGTTCGTGTATGGAACCATCCGAGGTCTGGTGACGATTGAATGTGCCTAGAAGAAATATTTTTCTATCAATTTGCGAATCAAATTATTTATTTCACATAGTGTATGCAAAATAAAATACAAAACTCATTTCTTGACACGAGTTTTCACACAAATCCGCCAGAAAAAGTAAAAATAATCGGTTCGCGCTACCGCGAAAATCTCAGCAATACCGAAGTTGGGTATCTCTGCGAAACAGCAGGCGCGATTGGAGGCGCGGAAGATTTGACAGCTCTACTGTTCTACAACTGTTATAAACAAGGCGCGAATTTCGCGGTACCGCGACGATCTCGGTTCGTCTATTTCCAGCCTAAGGGATTAAGATGGAACATTGCTATGGAAAAAACATACCAGCAACGTAAGCCGTCAGGGTGGCTTAAGTTCATCAACATTCAAAAGAGGATAATTTCAAAATTTTGTATTGAACGGAAAAGAGTCGTAATAATTTTATAAGACGTTTTTGCATCCTATCGACTTGGGCATTGCAAGGAGCTTGTAGCACTATAATGGCACTCAAACATGGTCACAAATGAATCGGTTTGATTAGACCAATGTAGCCATTATGGTAGTTCCGTGGTACGTCCGTGGCTCGTCAACTCGCATGACTTAATAACTTGCCCGTCGTGGATTCAAGTCGGTCCATTCTAGACTAGGTCTCCTGCATCAAGGACTGTCTATCCGGCTGCGTGGTGTTGAATAAGTCTCGAAAGGCTGTATAGGCTGGTATGTCCAAATAGGACGTTACGTTAAGTAGAAGAAGAAGCCATATTATAATCCCTTTTCTATCTGAGGTGAGTCTGGAAAGTTTATCAACAAATTGAACGCAACATTGAGTTGGTTTTACTTTCTGTATCAACGACATCACTCACATTAGCAATAATTTTATCTCTTTTTTGTACATGCTGTTTTGAACGCACCGCTGGTATACATTTCCACGAAAGTCGTTCTCCAACCAGCTGGGTAACTTAAATCCTGTGGGAAAAAGGCCCACGTAAAGGAAAGCGCAGGGATCCTACATGACCGACGCAACGCTGAACGTGTTAATCTGAGTATCGCTGGAATATTTCAAACTCATTTCATTATTTACCAGACCGGAAACGGAAAGGGAAAAATAAGTTACTCAACCCGAGAAGACGCACCACTTCATTAGGCTGTATCGGAGATTGTAGAATTAAAAAGGCACGTTGGTAAGCAGCACAAGAATGCTTTTGATTTTTACAACGTACGACCTGTCCCCCCCCCCCCCCCCCACAAGCACATTGTGAGACTTTTTACGCACAACATAAGTGCAACAGATTCCAGACAAAATTAATTCGAATTCCTGTGGGTACCCGTGCGTCTAGTCGATTACACCGGTACCATATCACTTACCGAGCTTACAGAGAAAAGCAGTTATTTCAGTCTCATTTGCACTTCTCACGCACACGCTGCGGGAAAAAAAGAACAAGTGAACGGTCTGCATACTTCACATTTCAAATTCCAACCATTTCCGAAGCACAATGATAATCTACAAAGCTATTTTACGAGAACCCCTCTCAACCAACTCCACTGAACTCCTTCATGCTTTCAGTCCTTTCACTCCTGCATCAGGATCAACGAGTCTTTTGCTGCTGCTGTTGCTGCTGCTGCTACTGCTGCTGCTGCTAGTGAACTGGTTCAACATCATCCGCAATGCGTCGCTGCCAGACATCGGGAAGGGTCGCACAGAAGCGGCCCCGCGAATTTAGAGTACCTCATTAGCGGCAGCATTTATGATACCGATCGGTACTGCAAATTCATCTCATTAAATTGATTTTACCTACCAGATCCCGGGACCTCTCTCTGTCTCTTTCTCTTCCACACTTAACCCAACAAGGCGAGGGGTTATGGAATTGTTGCACTGTGCCTGGGCTGTTCCCGTGAAAATCATCCCCTCCGGCCATTGGAACTTAAAACGGTTTAGATTTTAAAATCAAAAGTAAAGAGCTCCCCCTGCTCTAACAACTGATTGAGTGTATGCGTAACAGGGGAGTTTAGCAGTGAGGATGAGGGAAGAAGGGATAAATTTGCATACGACTAACGTATGAACGAATCCGCCAAATACCGTCGTTAGGCTTGCAGGAACCTCCCTGCGGCAGTTACTTTTCCATACTCCCGCTCGAAGCTTTCCATCGTTTGGCGTATTTTGCCTCCACTCAGGGGGTGGGGAACGAAAAAAAGACCCCCCCCCCATCAATCCCCCTTTGACAGTGCCCGTGGAGAGGCTGGCTATATTTTTTGTGGTCGTTCCTACAGCACCTCACAAACATGCCGTTCGTCGTGCATAAGTGTGCGTATGTACAAACATGAGCGTATTTGTGTGTGTCTACATGATATCGAGGAAATGGATCCAAATAAATGAGAACGGTGCGCAAGCACGGAAGGAAGACGCTGACGCGCACAAACACAATGATCAAAGGGATGGCCCAGTTGGTTCGCTTCTACCGATTTCTCTGCCAACCGTTGATTGGAACCGTTGTCGGTGCACTGTTGATAGGGATTGAGGTTGAGTGTCAAGACAACAAGCAGAGAAAAAAGTACACATATACACACACACACACATTACACCACATACACCATCAAACAAATGTAATGCACTGTAACATTACGCATGTAACATGTAATTTTTGTTTTCCTTTTCTCTCTGCTTATTGCTTTGTGGAGTTTAAATTTATTCGTTAGCATTCCACGAACGCGTTGTGGCTTGTCGATTTGCGTTGGTTTCATTTTTGGATGCTCGTGGGGTGTGTGGTTTTTCTTTTGTTTTTCTCTCGATGGATTTATAAAAAACACCACGCGCCTCCATTTCGCCGATTAGTGCTTACAAACACCAACAAAAAACTGTAGCAAGAGTTGATGAATAAGTTTGATGGATGAAGATGTTTTTGACTGTAGTAATAACATTTTACTTGCAATTAAACGATCTTACGCGTCATGTCGCACCATTTTTTTAGGAAAAATTTTAAATCATGTTTTTGAAAAATAAAAAAATACGCATATGATAATGCATGTGCTAATGTGATTGTCTCACTTACAAACTTGCAATAGAAGTCGCAAATAGCATGATACGTAGTTTTTATTTATTTATTTATTCATTTAGTTTTTATTCACTTATTTTTTTAAGAATTTATTTATTTATTTATTTATTTATTTATTTTTTATTTACTCATTTAGTTTTTTTATTTATTTATTGATTTATTTATTATTTATTTATTTATTTATTTATTTATTTATTTATTTTATATTTACTCATTTAGTTTTTTTAATTTATTGATTTTATTATTATTATGTTCTGCTTTTGAATCTTCTGGTATAAACATTCATAATAATTCTTAATATTCACGAAGTCAGTAAAGGTATTGATGTTTTATATGATATGTTTTTATTTTTTGTATGAAATTTGGTATGAAAAATCTGACGTACTGGTAATATGTCATCTCAAAGCTCCTCTTATTATAAGTAAATGTAGGCTGTCTATAAAAACAAAACCAAAATACAAAACGATTTTTAAACCTTCTCTAGAGCGCACTTTTGTTCTACTTCCTACTGTCATCCAAATCAGCAGCAGACCAAATCACTCAAACACACGCGGGCTAAAATAAATACCCCCTACGGTGTACCATTCTTGCCCAGCCACACATCAAAGCTGATCGATTGCAGGTGCAGTAGACGCATCGCTTGCCCATTTTGTGTCGACGCGTTCATCCAGGATGCCAATCGGCCTTCAGGTGAAAGCTGCGGCTGCGATGTTTGTTCGCATATTCGCGTGTGGGTGTGTGTTGTTTGATCACAACGCAGCCTCCGTGCACCAATAATACCACTCACATGTGGATCGATGCGCTGCAATTCATGTGAAGCTTTGGTAGTGTTATTGCTCATGGGTAAAAACCATACCCAAGGGGTAAAGGCTGCGACGAATCGCAAGTTACGTTACTGTTTCTATACCGCGGTCTAACTGCAACTCAGCCCACCCTTTGAACTGATCCATTATCAAACTACACCACTACATTCCCCCCCGGCATCCCATTTTGTTCGTGGTAAATGGGTTGGTTCAGTTAAGTGAATAAGTGAAACCGTGTGTACCGTGTGGTGACGTGAGTATATACATCCCAAAGCACAGCGTTGTACGCATTATCTAATGCATCTCAGAGAGTGTAATACAATTAATTAAGTATTCGCGTGCTTTGCAACACGATGCGCTTCGAGAAAGGTTGGCAGTAGAAAGCTGGCAATAGTCGAAAGAATGTGCACAGTAACGCAATTAAAGACGCAGACAGGCGACATTACTACAAAATAAGAGATAGGTAGAAGGATATAGGTAAAAGTGATAGCATGTCGCGGTGAGTAAAAAAACACCCTGCAGTAACGCATCATCATCAGCAGTAGCATTGACACTTTTATCACACGGGGTTGTGTATACTGTGCTGATGGCACGTGCTAGCAAATTTGATTTAATAAAGGTATGCTGCACCACCGACCGCAGCCAGGCAAGCGAATTAGTGCATCGAAACCGGTTGCTTTGAACAATCAACCACGGACAAAATGTGGGTTGAATTGATTATCGCGAACCGCACGGTTGCAACAGAGAGTTAGATTCATTTTCATTTATTGTAACAAAGAGTTCATTTGAATTGTGTATCTATTAAATGTAAAATCTCATCATTTTTCCAGTGGTTCACTCCCTTCGATTCAGACTGGCGAAAAACTGTATTAAAAGATGCCTTTACTTTATAAAATGAGTTTCAATCGAAAAAGCTCATACTAAGATAGAAATTTAACATCCCAGCGGTTCATCCGTGATAGATGAGCCAGCTTTCAATGTTACATTGTTTTCTCAGAGCAGTATAAGTATTTGCAGTTTCTCCACCAGCTTTAACTTTCCCTACTCTAGACAAATTCTTGAGCAGAGTAAGTATTGCTTATTTTTCGTTACGTTACCAGACCTTTTTTTACTTCGTTGATGTAAGAAGACACCAGCTTATTAAAAAAAGAGTTTTTGGCGATATACCAAAGTTTCATTGTTGATTTTACATATTCTATTTCGAAAGCTTGCAATCAAATAAGCAGGTGGCATCGTAGAAGTGATACATTTATTTGAGTGCCCCTGTATTGTGTGTTATGGGGCGGTCCAGTAGTACCGTCGTCAACTGTTACGACTTAATCAGCCGTACCGGCGAACTCGTTCGACGAGAAACATTCGTCGCTCATGAGTGAACAGGGTTGTACCACTAGGTTGGCCGGTACAAAATCTATACGGTTTTCTAATTTTTGATCTAGAGGCCTATGAAATGAGTGAAAATGAGCGTCGCGGCGAACGTTCCCAGGAACAAACGAGTTCGCCGGTATGGCTGAATAACATGCCCGCAATGGGTTCAAGCCTCAAATGGACCGTCCCCCTGTAACCTGGTTATCCGGCTACGTGGTATAGAATAACTCTCGAAATCCGATATAGGCGGCATGCTCGCGAAGGAAAAATAGAAATAGAAGATGTATTGTATTTTCTGTGACTGTGGCTGGTATTATTGAATCCGTTCGTAGCGGCTACGTACGGCGCTCACATGAAATTCTAGGGATGGCAACACATTTCTTGAGCGCGGTCCTACAACGCCGCGGTGAATAACTGTAGCAACCATCTAGTACGTTAGGAAAATGAGTGTCGGGACGTACGCCGCCGCTACGAACGGATTCAATAATACCAGCCTGTGTGTCAAACACATGGGTATCTTTGACAGATTAACTTGTTAACTATTTATTCAGCCGTACCGGCGAACTCATTCGTCGCTCATGAGTGAACAGGGTTACATCACTAGGTTGGCCAGTACAAAATCTATACGGTTTTCTATTTTTTTATCTAGATGGCTATGAAATGAGTGAAAATGAGCGTCGCGGCGAACTTTCCCAAGAACGAACCAGTTCGCCGGTACGGCTGATTGTGCAAAACGGGCACTTAGTGTTTACTTCAGTTTTCCAGTAACCTTTACTGGATTCAAGCAGAAACTGTCTCATTTCAATTTAAGTCGATTATTCGTCTACCGGACGATCGAGTGATACGAGGAGACAGTTGTCTTAATGAAGAAATCGGGCAAACAACTGAATGTCCGGACTCCAGCGATGACCAAAGCGGTAAAGGAACGTGTCGGTTGAAGTTGTGCGTGCGGCCTGCAACTTTTTAAAAAAGTGTCTATCAGCCATTATCAAATGCAAAGGTGAAAGATTTGAAATAAGCTAAGTAAAATGCAAATATATCACTAATAGATGTCATTTAAATCAATTCCGAAAAGATGTCAAACCTGACTTCAATTTTATTACACAAACAAAGTGTCAGTAGCAAAGGCAAACAAACTACTGCCGAGTACCGATGCAGCAAGTTTCACTTCTACGATGCCACCCTTTAAAACTACAAAAATTGTGAATTAATACATAAGCTACACTTCAACAATTATCAAATTATTGAAAGTTGTGTATTAGATAGAAAGATCCTGTAATAAATACAAGCGCCATTTGTAAAATCAAATAAAAAAAATGATCCAATTAATATATAGTATGTTAACATTTTGGATTTTTAATATGGTCAGGAGTGCCCTTTCCTAAAGAGAATTAATGAAAAGAGAGAAGAATATTATTTTATTTTATATTTTAACAAAAAAAAAGACAATCAATAGTGTGAAAACACTTAAGGCACTCCTTTATTGAAAGACTTCGTTATCGTACGAAGCAAATTTAGTTTTCAGCGAACCAACAACCGTTTAAACAGTAACTTTCTCGTTTAGTACCTTCTTTGAAGAACAAAAGACAAACAACGAGCATATCAAAAATATTGACAAAGAATAGTTCTAGCGCAATTTTGTACCTGAATCACACACACACACATATAAAACACCTTCTATGAACTGCCACAGGAAAAACGGAAGTTTTTTTTTCATTTTACCTTTTTTGTTAAACACGCTCACATACCTACTTCGTTACCCGTGTCTTGAGGTTTTAGTAAAACATGAAACAAAGGTTCTACAAAAAAAAGCGTCTTCATTTCCCTTTCCCGTGTCTACATACAGCCTCATTAAAATGAGGAACGACACAAAAAACAGCTCCCCAAAGCAAGGAAACAGGACGATGTGTCCCATAGCTTTAAAATATTATGGGTGGCATAATTTCGTTTTCCTGGGACCAACTTCGGAGAGGCGCCTGTGTGTGGGTAAGGTTCTGTTCATAAATGCATTCCCGAACGTTCCTTCCCATCCTCACCCATTACTGCAGTTGTTGTAGTTGCAGTACACCCATGCAGCAAGTGAATGAGTATGCGGATCTCCGTTTCGCACCTAAACCATGACCCCTCCAATAGAAACCGAACGACGCAAACAAAAATAAACACAAATACACACACACACACACACACACACACACACACTCGTTCGCATACGTCTGCAACCCAGTACCACTACCCAGTTGCTACAGAGTTTGTGCGTTGTTTTGCTTTTGTGTTTTCAAATGTTGCTCCGTCGTTGCGCTTTTTAGCCTTTTTGCTAAAATAAAAACAAACACTTTGCTCCCGCTTGCTCGTACGCACACACACACACACTCACTCACTTTTCCTTTATCTTCGTGCCATAGTGGTGCATTGTTTGTTTTAACCAAACGCCTTTTGTTCCTCGCTGTGTTGTGTGTTGTTTCCAAGTTATTGTATGATTTCCCTTTTTTATATGCCGATGTGCTTTTTGCCACAGTTTTATTTGCTTTTTGTTTTATTTTCATGTCTGAGCTATCCTGTTTTTGAAAGCTTTATTGCCACTTCCTGTGCACTTTGGCAGTTTGTTTCGTATGATTGTTTTACTATTTTGTATTGTTTTTTTGCACCTTTGAAATGATTCGCGTTCTTACGAGGAATAAAAAAGTGTGACGTACAAACTTTTATGTTCAATTCGTTGCATATTGTTTTTAGTTTCTTTGCTATTTCTATAACCTAATTTAAGATAGCATATAAGTTCCAGTTGTTGGCATAATAAACAAACAAAACCAAATTAATGTAACCTTCAGTGAGGAATTAACAACTACTTTCTTACAACTTTTTTGTTGTAAACAGATACACCAAAAGAGTATTCTTTTGAAAATTTTAGAATAAAAATACGTCTATAAAATCATTCATTCATCAATCACATGAATCATTAAATTGCCAAAAATATACAGGAAATGTTTGCATTAAAACTATTGCACGGCGAACAAATATTCTTCCCCAACGAAGTTTAATTGACTAACTTTGGTCGCAACATTTCAAACAAACTTTTTCTCTTCATCAATCGATAAACAAATGAAAGCTTTCTCGCTAACCAACGCAACAAAATCAATCATCACCAGCGCTGTGCATCTCAACGCGGTAGCAGCAAACCCGGTCCCGTTCGTTCAATTAACATTTTCTTTCAAATCGCTACTGTGCGGTTGGTCTATCAGATCTTTTTTTAAGCTCAAGAAATTCCATTCCTCGACTTTTGCTTCACTCCAATAAAAGACGAACGAAAAAAAATGCCCCTTTTCGAACCCAACCCTCAAAAGCTCATTGAGCAAAATTACGTCTGAATTTTGATTACCGGCAAATAATTTGGCATTTTAAGAATGTACTTAAACATTCTTCTCGGAAACGCGACCAAGCAACATGGGTGCGTCTGACCGGGAAGAGGTGTCTTTCAGTGGTTAGGGTGAAATTTTTGTTTTCGTATTTACGAAGCAAGAAGGATGCAATTAGAGTGGATTTTGTATTTATTTCAACGTGCACGTCTCGGGTCCGATAATCTCTCTCTCTATTGATCAACGATACAACGTACGGAATGTGTTTTTTTAGCATCGAAGACCCGGGAACGTTGAGAACATAGGAAGGTAGCGAAAAAGCAATACTGCTACGAATTTCCACCGAAATGCACAAGGATTCATTATGTCTTTTTTATGTTTCGTTTGATTTTTGTTGGTTGGCACTAGTGATGGGCATTTCGGAGCGAACCTACGGTTCCGGAATAAACTCTGTAGCCGGCTCTTAACGAACGGCTTCGTGACAGGCTCCAGACTAATGGTTCAATGGATTCATTGTACGATAGCGTAAAACAATCTTCTCGCGAGTGTGGAAGCAAACACTCGATATGATTGCAATCATGCATTGCGCATCATTCGTTTAGTTTAGTTTAGTTTAGTGTTTATTAATCGATGGACTATAAAGCTCTCTCGAGTCTAATTTTGCTTACAATAGACATTAGATAACGAACAGAACATTTATATATAGTTATTGTTGGACGCATTCCGAACACTTAAAAGTGAAGTCAGTTCCGTTATGGTCATTCCAGGCTCATAGATATCGTCAGCTAAATTTAGTAGACGGCACATACAAAGAAGGGGGTTGCGAGAGCCAAAGGTTGTTCGGGTTTCAGCGACTGCCAGCATTGGCCGGCGACAGAGTATTCTGGCAGGAACATAGAGGTGAATCCTTGAAAGCCGCTCGGGACAGCGGCCATTTGTTCCGTTTAAGATTCCCGTGATAAACGAAAGTCTGACGTGCTCAACACGTTCGGCGAGGGGCGGGATCCCCAGCAGCAAACACCTAGTCCTGTAGTCGAGACGACGCGGCCAATCACGAAGGGCGAAGCGCGTTGCCTTCCGTTGGATGGACTCTAGCCCCGCAAGTGCCCGAGTAGATGCTGGCCACCAAACAATGCTAGCATATTCCAGCAGTGGTCTGATAAGTGCGCAGTAAAGTGTCTTGAAACACATAGGATCACGAAGCTCGCGCATCATGTTTATGACCAAGCCAAGTAGCCGATTGCCACTAGCGACTACTTGGTCTATCTGTTCTTCGAAGGAGAGTTTAGCATCTAGGAGGACTCCTAGATCCCATACACAGTTCACTCTTTCGAGGTTCTGACCATCAAGCGGATAATTAAACAGCGCTGGAGCTCTTGAACGGCTGAATGAGATTATGGCACATATATCGATACAGACGCCTAGTGCGTTACGCTTGCACCAGGAGACAAATTCAGTCAGGGTGGTTTGAAGTTGAAGATGGTCGTCTGGCTCACGGATTTCACGATAGATTTTAGCATCATCTGCGTAGTGTAGGCAACTATTATCCGGGAGTGCCGTGCACAAGTCGTTTATGTAGAGCAGGAACAACAGAGGCCCCAGGTTGCTTCCCTTGGGTACGCCGGAAGAGGCACCGATAGATCTAGATTGGTTGGTCCCGACCCATTTATTAAATTTAAAAAAATATTCTCGGATAACCTATTCTCAAGAAATGCAACTATTTAATTTGTTAATATGGCTGAATACCGATCGAACGTTTTGATATACTTCTTTAAAGTTGACGGCTGTTTACGGGCCGATTTGGACATTCGACCTCTCAGGCTGTGAGGCTGCTGACAGTATATTTTAGTGCCTGAACGATTCCGGACTCTACCGGCCGAAATGTTACACCGAGTTGCACTACTTTTAGTATTTTTCTATGCATATACATTTTCCAACGGGTTTTTCCATTTGAAACTTCAGTGGAAGGCAATTCTTTGGTGCAATGTGTTATAAACGACTCAGGAGCCCGGAGTTAAGAACCGGATTCGGAGTCGTTTTGCCCATCACCAGTTGGTACACACATATGAGTTTCATTTCACTTGGAGTTAATGCGTAATTATTCTTCAACAATTTCGTTTCATATTTATGACAGTCGAAAAAGGAAATACAAATTGTTTGTTCAGAGGGGTGAGTCGTAAGGAATCGTAATGATAATAAGTGAAAGAAGCGCAAATGCTGTTATCGATGCACCTGTTATTTGATGAGCCATTGCACACGATGAATAAATCACTAATAGTTCGTTGAGAAAAAATTGATTAATTTATAAATTATTTATGTTAACGTTTAAAAAGTCGTGGCATTGTAGGGCCGCATCCCGAGGGCCGCATTTGGTTCGCAGACCGATGTTAGTAGACCTCTGATACAAACCAAACTAACAAGAAGAAAAAGATACTCGAGCAACTATTTTGTCTATTCAAACAATTATTTTGTTTAAATTAAAATACAGCATTTTAAGGACAAGGTACATTGCTTGCCAAGCTTGGTGCATTCTAGTTAAAATAAATTCTGTCCACCTCACTCAATCTGTACGGTTTAAATACGCACGGATAATCACCTGGAAAGCATTGCACACCATTGCGCTTGCCAGTGACACAAAAGGACGTAAGTGGAAAGCACAGCACAAGACATAACGAAGAATAAATTCATACTGGTAAAGGATAATTTCACTTCTTTCCCTTCGTTCGTTTCGGTGCACCTTTTGCTCCTTTTCCGGGATTTCATTCCCCCCCCCCCCACGAACTCCCACGGAAGCCGTACCAAAAGTACACGTTCATATGTTCGTACTGTGACGGGAAAAAAGGACTCCGAAAATGTCCGCCAGCCAAGTGGTGGTGTGGCTTAAAGCTGTGATTAATTGTAGCTCGCGCACACTTTTGCTAAAATCGTTACCATTCGTTCGGTTCTCGCCAACGTCAGACGCCGTCATACAAGCAGCCCTTGCAGCGTACACGCGTACAATTCCGACTGATGGATGGCTGAAGCCAAAGCAGCGGAATGTCCATGATTTAGTGGTAGTGGGAAGCGAACGTAGGTGGAAAGCGGTTGAATTCAGACGAAATCTCATTCGATCATCTTTTTCTTTGGTGCGGCGAATGTGAACGACCGTCGCCGATCGTGGGAAAAACGGTTTTGGGAAGGAAATTTATTTATCTTTTTTTTCCTCTCTCTCTCTCTCTCTCTCTCTCTCTCTCTCTCTCTCTCTCTTTCTCACACCATTTCTATTCGAACGCTGAGCTGGGGGAAGGATAAAACCCTTAATACGGGAAGCAGTAACCAAGCAAAAAAAGGCAGATGCGAGCATAAGCGTAAAATAAATTACATCCTATTCATCGCAGGAAAAATTGTGAGCGATAGAGAAAATAATAATACGACGCTGCGTTACACTGATGTGGCGCAAGTGTGATACAACAACAAAAACGAAAACAAACCAAATGAAAAGAAAGCCAAATTTTTATATCAAACTCCCAATCCCGACCCCCCCGCCACCCCCCCCCCCCCTCCACTCCATTTCACAAATCGTATTAAATTGTCTGGATAAAAGTGTGCAGACAGCTGGAAAAAAGAACGTTGCTGCCGATTTGAGGATGGCGTATTGAGCCTCACGGTCTCTTTGGCTAAATGGTTCAGTTATCAAGAAACGCAAATGATGTTGTTCCCAGCGCGCCGCGCTCGTATAGGCAGGGGGAAATTGAAATAAGGCAAACACTGACGGGGGGAAATCGGGGAAAATAGGCGGATATGCTGTAACCGATCGGGATTGCGATATTCATATCGCAGAATGTTAATGTCACCCGTCGAGCTGATTTCTAAATCATCAATATGTATCCACCCTCCCCGCGTCGGGTATGGCAAACCAAAGCAAACCAAATCAATCAAAAGCACGGATGCAAATGAAGCTAAAAAGCAAGAGAGGAGTTGCGGGAAAACGTTGCTTTCATCAGCAGAACATAATTCAGGTTTTTTTCGAGGAATGCTTTGAAAAGATGAGATGCGACAGAACAAAAAACCCGGAAGGAATAAAATAAAGGGAATGAGTTTTAATCCGCGATAGACGGATCGTAGCGCCTTCGCTCCTTTCACAAACAAAACAGTCCACAAAACGACGGTACGTTAATCATTACCGACTACCGCAAGAAATTCGTTGGTTTTTTTATTTGTTCTTCAGCAAATAAATTTACCCGGATAAAAGACGAGAAGAGTAAGACACAAAAATGCAGCAGTTAAATACAATTGCAATAATGCAAACAAACAAGCAAAAAAGCACAGAAAGGATTCGTGAGAAGCACAGGCAAACAAACGGCGCAATGTTTCAGCGTAGTTGATGAAAACCCGGCCGATTGCAACTCCAAACCCCGTTATCAGGATTGTAGAGGTGGAAGGTAGGAGGAAGGAATGGGGTAGTGCAAAATAGGGGGGCGATGGGGTAAAATAAAAAGCGAATTAATTCGCGATTCGCTTTACGGAGAAGCGAGTGTGCAAAGCCATCATCATTAAGTTGTTGAAACGATGTTGCATCTGTCATTTGTGAAGAAGCAAAAAAAAGCACACACAGCTGCAACAACAACACCCTAATGGACGATGATAACGGCCAGGATCGGAAGCTTTAATGGATCAACGATAAAGTGACGGTAGGAAAAAGAAACGTTGCAACACATGCAGCAGCAAAGCAGCTTTACCTAACGTTCGCTAATTGTTCGTCTAAAATTGAATCAAATTTTTGAATTTAAATGGGGCTACCGAAATGGCAATTAGTTAAATAATACATACTTTTTCGGAAAATCAAAAAGATAAAAAGCGCGTATCCGAGCTGCTGGTATTGTGCATTCGTTCATCAGGGCTTGGTAGAAAAAGATTAATGCATACTAGATTTGAACAACACCATTCTAACTCAAATCGTATCTTGGCACGCCTAGCAACAAGCAGCCCCTTGTTCTCCGTTCGCGGTTGCTTGCAATAAACTGCTTAGCGTGAAGCTACTATAAAGAATTGTCTTTAAACCAAGCATGCTAGGCGGCATTTGAATAATGAATTAAATCTACCAACATGACAAAATCTCTAGTCCGCAAGTATTGAGGAAGCATTTTCTGATTTACAAACTTTACCGTAAGCCGTGCCTTAGCGTCTCTGTGTCGCTTTTTGCGCTACCAATCGTTCATTTTCTTTCTGCGTTGGCTTGAAAACGATAGAAAGCTAGGTGCTGTAACAATACACACACACACTCACACACCCCAAGCAGACGCATTCGATCATAGCATCCTTCGATGGGCAAAAGTTTATACTACCGGATGTACAAAAAAGAGTGGCCAGACTGTTAGCTTCTTCAAGAATGGTAGTTTGAAGTTACCGTCTCCCATCGTACAGTGGCAGGTGGTAGAGTTGTGGGCGATGGATGTAAAGGACAGGCAGGAACGTAATGAAAAGAAATGATGGGTCAAAGTTATACCAATTCGATGCATGGCTTTTTGTGCTAACCGATACGGAACAAATGAGAATGAATGTACTTTTAAAGCCAATTTCAGACACTGACAAAGACAGACCTGTGAAGCGATGTGTGCTAAGGGAAATAATACACCACTGATGCGCTTTGATCTTGCTTATCTAGCCTATTGGTGGTAGATTAAAAGCCTGATCAATTGATTTCAATTTAAAGTTCGAACCATTTGACTATAATTTGTTGGTAGAAGATGCAGCTTACTATCTTACTGTGTCTTTGTGTTGCATTATTTACGTAGATGCTCATGTTGTGCAAATTCCATAGAATAGATACCAGTAACCGTCTCTGTGGCGATTCCTGCTATTCCTGTCATTCCCATTTCAATACAGAATACAAGAAGATGATTGTTGGGCGGAGTCATACCTCAAATAAGTATGGGGCCCCAATAAAGTAGGGGGTGCCCGTTGCCAGCAAAGTTTATTAGTTTTAAGTTGAGATTTCCATTTTACAGCTTTTGATTTATAGCCTTCTTTGGTCCTTAAGATATGCCCTAAGGACTCTCGATTTGGTTTGCTCCAGTAGGATTACGTCGAGTTTTAGTTCGTTAAGTTACCCTGGAAGCTCCATAAACCAAACTTTTCGTACGTTTGATGCATACAGTAATTACCGATCAAATGTATAACCCGAATTACAAGAACGCGAATGTTGAAGACCCAATGTTTATTACCATTTTAAAGACTGCAATTGCACTATAACTTAAAAGTCTTTCGCCAAACACACACACAAAACACGGTAATCCATCTCCCACCGAGCTTCTTTACGCTTCGTTCGCTCACATAAAACAACACGAAATGATTGTTTTTAACGAGTTTTTAACGTGTGTCTTAAAATCACGCAACGCTTCAACATCATCAAGGCATATATAGAAGACAAACCCAAACCAGCGCCGGCTGACAGCGAGAGAAAGAGCTAGCGATGGGCCATCACACCGCCAATACGAATGCAACTAGGTCATTGTGGCCGATCGGCATCAACCGCATTCTCGTCAAATCAAACGTCCCCTTCGCTTTTAAATCAAACCGCTACGCGATGCATTCAAGCTTGTGATCCAAAATGGCACAGCAAAGTTGGCAAGTTTGCCCCGACTCTGTTGGTTGCCGTCTTTGCAATGATTCGGGCTGACTTTGCAACCAAAATGCTCCGCGGTGTGACTTATGATGATTTTCCTGCCCGATTGGCATTCTACCTTTCCTTGTTTCGTCTCGCATATGATTGTATAAATTCGCGATCTCAACTGAAAGGTTCGGCGAGAGGGCGCAGCCAGCAGTCTGTCACACAAATTTTGCCAATGAATAGTTTCGTCAATCTAGGAGGATCGTGTACTGCCAGAGAATGATCGTGGACGCGCGGGGACAAGAGAGTTCCGTGGCATGCATTTTCCACCCCTAGCCATATCTCTCGCCGCTTTAGACAGGCATGCGATAGCAAACTTGGTTCTGCAGTTCTTTTTGCTAACCCTCTTGCTTCTTATGCTTGCGCGCACTGTCTATCCCGGGTGGTCGCATTTAAAATTGCACCGGGAGATGGCACAGAGGGAAAAGGGGTGGAGAATAGAAACGAGCTGTCTCATTTCTTTCTTTCTTTCTTTCTGCAACGCACGTTCCGATCTGGTTGGTTTTCCTACTTATTTTTCGATCACCAACCAACGAACGTGAGGAAGGGAAAACTTTTCCATCGGTCCGCGACGCCAAAGCAATGCGCGGACACAGCCCCTGGTGTCCGAGGGAAGAACTGGGTGCTCTGCGAGCAACGGAAATAGTTTCGTTTTGCAGAGTGTGAGTTCCGTGGTTCAGTCGGATTTGGCCGACCGGCCGGCGGACAGGATGATATGGTGACCCCAACCCTTAAGAAACAAAGCGGGACGGCCGACCGAAGTGCGGAGGGGACCAGCAACAGTCCAACGAAACCAGAACACCATCGTCGCACGCTGGACTTCGCAAGAGCGGTCTCCCCCCTCTCAGACCGGTTCAGATTTCAAGTTATGTCTTCTACTTTCGAACTTCTAGCGTTGCATTCGGTTGGGCGTTGCCCCCCATCTAGACTTGCGTTTGGCAGCGTGTGTGCATTTGCTTTTTGCGCTGTGATGCTGCCTGGTCGCTTTGTGCGTTCGTTTTGGCTTTGGCTTTTGCGGGTTTTGTTTTGAAGCTTCCTAAAGAATGAGGGACGGGGAGGGGGGATTTCTTCGGCAGCATCTCCCCATCGGAAAGTGTCGCCCAACTCGTTCCTGTGTCTTTCGTTGTTTCGCTCCTTTTCTTTCTCTTTTTTCCATTTCACCCCATGCTTCCACTGTTTCGTAAGTTTTATTTTTATTTTTTTGTTACAGCTACACACCTTTTTCCCCATTTCTTTGGGTGCCCCTTCTTTTGTTTTTATCTCTGCGTCTGCGTTATACAATTTTTTCGTTACTTCTTTTCGCAGCTTCACTCGCTTTATCGCGCGGCCGTTTTTATTTCCTTACTTCTTCTGATTTCTTTATGTTGCTTTTGCCTGTTCTGGAGCAGGCATCTGAACCGTCGTCGTCATCGTCCTCTTGTACCGCTGGAGAGTTTATTTCCGCTTCGATTCTTTTATTGCGAGCGAGATGACTTTTAAATGAAACCAGGTTCGGGATGCGCTCCACCTCACGTGGAGGAGTTACGTTTTGCTGTCCTCTCCCATTCGGTTCTGTCCCATGCCCTCACCCTCTTTTGAGATTCGCAACCTTACCTTATCCTGTTCCTTCCATCTCCATCTGTCTCTTCTTTATGCTCAGTTCAGTTTTCAGCTCGTATTGCCTTTTTTCTCATCTATTTGTTACCTTCATTTCTGCATTCTTTGCTCTCCCTTTTGCACAGTATTACTGTAAACTTTTATTGCTGTTTTTTTCTTCTTTTTTGTTGGCGGTCTGTACATTTTCTTAATTTTTGTGTGTCGCTGCACCCCCGGCCTGTTACCTTTTACGTGAGCGTATTCTTTTATTTCGTTTCAACTTGCTGTCTCTCAGTCTGTTCCTGTTTTAATGCCGTTTTTCATCATCAAAATACCCTTTTTCGGCTATGCGTACGTCCGTGCGTGTGTGTGTGTGTGTTAGCGCCCGGCCGAAGAAATTGAGGCATCTTCATCGAACAGCACACTCCAAATTACTTCTTCACGCAGTCACCGAGGAACGGATTGGGAAGTGTTGTGTTTTTTTCTTGTGCCCTTTATTCCGGCAACTCCTTGAGCCGCTTGCCACCTTGACCACCAATGATGAACCGTACAGCAGTCAATCTCCCACGGCTATAAGGTGATGGCGATTGCTGTTGTTTCGATCACTCTTAATTTAGGTTTTTATAGCACATTTTATTTGCATCCCAAGCGCCATCGTTCCCGACTCGGCTTACCCGAAGTAGAAATGGAAGCTTCGGAAGAGTAGGGGTTCGGAAGAGTAGGGGCTTCCGAAAGGTAGCAACAAACAAAAGCACACTTTAGGAATCTCACTTTCGGACGACGCGAAGGAATCGAAAAGGACATGTTCTAGGAAAATGTTCAGTTTAATTTCTCGTGCCACCACCATGATTGTTTGCCAATACCCCCCACATACACACACACACACACCAAGAGCCCACAAACGGGTTGAAACGAGGTCACTGTTGCGAAAAAGAGAATGTCCCCTCCGCGCAATGCAACGGTGCGACTCCGGGTCGGCGGGTTTTGGTTTTGTCGTTTTCAAGTTTTGATGCTCCTGTTTTGCGATTCTTTTTTCTCGTCCCCAGCATTCTGATAGCAGATGGGTCCTGTGAGTGTTTTTCGGTTTCTTTCTCTCGCCGGAATGCATTTCGTGTGTGCTGGATGCGGAATGTCCACCCAATTGCACGCGGGTCACTAACTCTCATTCCTCGGGTTCGTAGTGGCGTAGTTTTACCCGCTAGTTTATCAGCAAACGTGCACATATAACACACACACACACACACGCATCGAGAATCAATCCACTATCGCATAGAATTCCTATCATTCCTCCCTTTCCGATTGGAGGTTTTCTCATTTACACGGAACGCTAGGTCGTCGGTCCAGGATTTCAGCCGTTGTCAGCAACGCTATGCGAGGTACTTGTTTTTGCTTTCTTTTTGCGACAAAATTGACTTACGGTTGTGTGAGATTACCACAAAAAAAATGGATAAAGCACACGAAAGTGCACATCCGTTTTTTTTTCGTAAAACAAGGACAGAAAGCTCAAGCATAGTGGAAGCGCGGTTCAGCAGCGCACGCTAATGAAGCACCTCAAACACTCTGTTTGGAGAAACGGGAGTTGGAAATACCTTTTTCCTACTAGTAATTGGAAGCGACATCGGGTGCAGCATATTTCGTGCGCGATAGTATGATTTCCGGCGACCCTGGTCAATAGCGCCAGTGTGTTTCGGAGTCGAAAATTCATATCAAGCATAAAATGAAGCCAACAGCAAACACACAGACGAGAGAGAAAAAAGGAACGAAAAAACAAAATCCAAAATACGCAACGCCAGCGATCGTGCTCGTAATTGAAACATCACGGTACATCCTCGCCGTCAGGGACAGGAAATAAGCCAAAAAGTACGAAAAGAATGCACTCGCTCATGAACTACGCGCGCTGCACAGCATATTGCAGTGCATCGGTAATGGATAGTTCGCGGAAGCTAACTAAACATAGAACACAGCGACTGGCTGTCTGCGTTTGCATGATGATGGTTTTGTCTGCCTTGTTGTGCAGTTTTTTGTTTAGTTCCTTTCGTCAGTTTTCACCACACAAAACTAAGCGAGAAATCAAAATTGACCACAATACAGGCTACAGGGAGGCTGGTTTTTAGGGGCTCGCTTCCATCTAAATGGATAGTGGATTTTTTACACTAAATATAAGATGCATGAAAGTTACACGTAAATATAGGATAGGATTGGCCTATTGGTATGATAAAAAACAAGTTTCAAATCACTCTTTTAAATGTTTAAAACAATGTAGAAATATTTACTTCTAGCTTTGTAATGGAATATATTGTATTAAACGAATTTACACAAAAGGTCTCACATTTATCGAAGATATTTTCTGAACAAAGCAACAAGCATTTCCTTTTTATCGTTGGGAGTAACTAATACGTTATAACTATGAATGGTTACGTTAGGATGTCTTGCAAGATTACGCTTTTCTTCAACTAATAGTTAAAAAATAACTTGTCCTGCCACTTCCATCCAGTTTTTATCAGCCACTGTTGGCACGCAAATTCTGCATCTGTGATTCTTTGATTTTTAGATGGCGGCTCTTAACCGTTCACATATTTCATAGAATTTTCAGATAAATTTACTCTTGTATTATCTGTGTTTATTCACGAGGAACTCTGGCAACTCTGACGAACATTTGGCTATAATTAGGCTCTTTTACTAGCAAAGTTAGTTGATCACTGTCCTACGCAAACAAGACAATCTATATAGGCTTTCGAGACCTACTCAATACCACGATGCCGGATAGTCAGTCTTTGCTACGGAGGGATAGGAGGGTTCATATGAGGCTTGAACCCACGACGGGAATCTTATTGAGTCATACAAGTGGGTGACTATCATATAAATAAATAGTTGGCAATAATATTACACTAATAATAAACTATAAAACAAAGCAAAAAATCATCTTTTCGATAGAAAATTCGTTGTTAAATGTACATTTTTGTCAAATTTTACATTTTAACGAAGAACCATACAAAACATGATGCTATTTATCAGTATGTTATAGCCATTTTAGACGCTCGGTATTTGTGTATGATAACAATTTGTTTTACTTAAGCAAGACAACGCTCAGAAAAGTAATTTAACCTGTCAAAATACTAATAAAATGGTATAAATATAAAACTAAAATAAAACAAGTAAAAATCAATTATGTTTTTTCGCATTTTGACTTACAATCTAACTTATTTTGAAACAGTATCACCAAATGGGATGGGATAAACTATTTATAAAATTACAATCAAAGCCAAGTATACAGTGATTCTATACGTGATCCTAAATCTAAAATAAATAAATTTATTGATTATTTTTTGTTGCCACAATTGCAACAGTTTTAAAAGGCTTCAGAAGAATGTAGAACCGCAGCGTCTATACAAAAAAACGTATGCATTCAAAAGAAGTAATGAAAAAAATCAAGCAAATCCAACGTGATATTTTAACTCTAACTTAAAATCCATTTAATATTTCATTTATATTCAATGGGCCACGAGAGGCCCCTTTGAAGCTGGATTGCTTTGTGCCCGTGACACAAGCCGTTAGAAATGAAACAATCAAAATATAATATCCCAAATAAAACGTGTAAGTGTGTATTACAAAAAAAATGAATTTACGTTTCAAAATGGTATGTGTAATATGTATGTGTTAAACAAGCTGAATGAAATATAATAGAGGCCTAAATTAATTATGGTACATGGCATGGTATAGAACTTATTGGAACAACCATTTCTATGCCTTTGAATAGTCTTAAACATATTAGTATCGTTTGATTTAATAAACTTTAAAACCATCCCGATAAACTTTCATTTTAAACCGAATTCAATTCCATTCCTTCAGTTTTTAATACACCACTAAAATAAAATGAGTCACTGCTGGAATTAAATCAAAACAACCTGGACCCACCAGGGGAAAAGTGTCAAACATGACAGCAAAATGAGTACAGGTGTTGCGGCGCCTCTGTTTCCAGCCGGCATGTTTCCTCAACGTTCGTGACTCTAATTGATTTAACTTTCCATTTCGTTGCTCTGCTACGTTTGTGTATTGTTTCCGCTATTTTTTCGTTCAAAATTAACAAACACGTGACGCCGAACGAAACACAGCGCCGACAGGGCTGGCCTCTAACAATCGTGCACCAAGCTGTTAGAAAATCCATCCTCCATACTTTTTGGCCAATCAAAAACAATCAGCTAGATAGCAGATATTTTCGCAACACGAAGCAAAGCCCGTGCTTTGCACTTCGAACAAAAGGGCTGCAAGAGATTATATTGTTGGTGGTGCCGGTGTCTTTTTGCTTTAGGAATGAAAGTGTAAGAAACGGGATCTCACGGTTGATCGATCCGGCTTAGCGTCGTTGCACGTGAAGGTGGAAATAGACCCATCAACCGTGAGGGACAGGACGTGGCCATTGTTTAAAGAAGATCCAACCTGCCAACCTGCCCCCCCAGGCGAAAGCGTAACTGGTAGTGGAGTGGCTATGGGCACAAGAAAGCATTCAAAATAGCAAATCAACGAAAAATTAAACCAAACTTGATTGCGAAAAAAGCAACAAAGCACATTCCACGAGCCTCGCCCACACTTATACATACGGGACGCAGGCTCTGTTTCTAACCCGGCACTACGGTAGACTACGATTGCCACTCACTCTGGTAAAAGGTAGGCCCTAAAGGGTAATGCTAGCGAAACGTGCGTGCTGCACGCACGGTCGCACACAAGACGTCGTACGTACGGCACCGTCACACACGCACACGCGGGTCCCTTTTCCCCACAGAGACAGAAGACGGTCTCTGAATCCTTTTCGGTGCAAAGAGGAAATTTCCGCATCGTTCACCCTTCTTCAATCGTACGATGGCTGTGGAATGTGTGTGTGTGTGTGGGTTGCGTGCTCGCTGGCACGAGGGAGAACATGAAGATGGAGCGGAAAAGAAGTTGTTGATTCGCTGATTTGCCTCCCCACCGTTCCAGGGGGTTGATTTGCCTGCAGGATGAAGCGCGCGAAATATTTACGACAAATAAAGCAAAAAAAGGACCAAAAGGCGAAGGTAAGCACGAATAGCACCTCCCCATTGTACCACCTCACTCCCATCACAGATTCCATACCTCTACACCACACCGCTAATCGGAGACGATTTTTGTTCCCTTTTTTGTGTTTGACTGTCGACTCTATCGTCATAGCACAGTCGTCTTCACGTTCAACATTCAGTCGGAAAGGCCCGCTTAAAGAGCTATCCTTCTTTGTCCTGTAGCGTGTATGTATGCAAGTATGGATGGAAACAATGGCACGACAACAAGCAGTTGGAAAATTGCGGAAAGAAATGAACACATGATGGTTAAAGCGACATCCTAGCGGAGGCTCTCGGGATTTCCACACAACACACAGTCATAGCGAATCGTCGCGCGGTTTGGTCGAAAAAGAAGAAGAGAATCAAATCCTTTTTTCCCTCATCCGAGCGGCTGTTGACGCTCACTCGCAATCTCATCCCCGGGTGCGTCTACCCGTACACCGATTTCAATTTCACTTTAATATCTCCCGTGGGAATTGGAACTTTACTGCTGCTACCACAACCCATACGCGTTCACCCGCTTTTCCGGCGGCAGAGGGAAGCATGGATCAGCAATCCGCGTGGTCGCATGCTGTATTACGGTTTCTGTGGCAGTGTACGATTGGAAAATGAAGTTCCTGTCGGTGTGCGGCCTGAACAAGTGCAGACCGAACACACGGCCGGATTAAATTCGATTTCTTCCGTGAAATTCACTTCAAGGGTGGCTCGACCGGCCGTCGATGTAGCAGCCACAGCGGCTGATCTGGTTATATTCCACTGTCATCATCGTGGTTATCACCATCGTTCGAACAACGTCCTTCATATTACCGGTGCGTGCACAGTGTGGGTCAAGTTGTTGGCAACTGTGCCATTTTTTTTTTTCAACAATAAAAAATATCAATTTTGTAATTTTTGAATGAATAAGCTATTTTTTACCTCTAGACCGGACTACCGGACCAGTCATTTTGACTGATAACGCTTGACCGATGCATTGATTTGCTCGAGTGAGAATCTGGCACAGTATATGTTCTCCGTTTCGATTCATTCGTCGCGAGGAGAGATGGGAAAAGAAGATAAATTTAAAAAAAAAAAACATAATAATGACATAACAAGCATAGCAGAAACAAAAAATAGCAAAAAATAATCTACACGCCATCTTTCTCGTGGGTGAATCTTTCGGTTAAAGCAGTAGTTTACAGAACGGACCTGAGTTATTTTCTTTTCCTAACTTTTTGCCAAACTGTTTGTTAAACAATTACTAGCAATTTTGTCATAAACGCTTAAAACCCAAAATAGTTGTAGTGTAATAATGGAAACCTTGTAACATAGAACACATTTTTTAATTACAAAATTAAAAAAAGTGCTATTACACCAACATAATCAAACTATTTCTTTTCATAGGGCAACATAACAATTGGACGAATGATGCATTGATACGGTTACATACATTATAATTAGTTGGAAAACATTTATTAAAGAACATTTTAGCTCATTAGATAATAAATTTGTTCAACCATCAAACAAAAATTAGTTCACTGGACGTATGAACCAGTATGAGAAAATGAAACTAAAAAAAATATAGCACAAAAATAATCATGTATTGTATGCTTAAGTTCACAATGGAGATTTAATTCTAACACATATTTTATAATTTAAAATTGTCGGCTCCAGTAACGTTTTACCACCTCCTCCAAAATTAATTTATTAATCAGTTTTACACATAGCTGCACCTCGAAGCAAACTATGTTTTATTGTGTAGATCAAAGGTGAACTATGTCCCATCCAACAGCGATTCACATTTGTTTGTAAATATTTAATGGTCTTCCAATGATTGAAGTCAATAAACCCTCAAATGCACATCGCCTTGATTGCACATAAACACATGTAATATATTTACAGTGCTGGTGTACGATCTATGCTGTCAGCCAAAACTATATCCTACAGTGTTCGAAAGAAATTCATTATTCCCTCTCATGCTTCTGCAGTGCGAGCAGCTACAGAAGAACCAATCTACCAAACGGAGGTGATTTTCCATAGACAGTACAGGATACGTGCAGGAAAAAAGATTGCAATGTAGTACCTACAAAATCAGCCCGACAAAACATGGCCACACAAGTAATACTAGTAGTGTCTACCTTGTAAAAAAGTCCAGACAAAGCCCCTGGAAAAAATGATTATCTTCCGTTTATCCTTTAGCACCAGCTGACGGACGGATGGACGCAACCAACAAGAGTTGAGACCTTCAAATACGTATTAAATCCCAACTTTCCCCACTTTATCCCGTTTGCTGGGCAAAGGGTTTAAGCTAGTAGGGAAAAGATTCACCCACGAGAAAGATGGCGTGTAGATTATTTTTTTGCTATTTTTTGTTTCTACTATGCTTGTTCTCTATCATATTTTAAGCCTTAGGATTAGCACTCTCGCTGCCGGGAAAGCGTGTGAAAAACTAAATCCCAGCTATCCGCCTCCTTGGTCATCCTACGGGAGCGATCTGGTGGCGGGGAAAGGGGGGGGGCGATGGGCGTTGATTATGTTTCCGCTGGGCGATGGGCGTTGATGTGAAATTCTGTGCTCATTCAATTTCCTAGTCACCGCATACACTGACGTCGTCTGTCGGGCTGTATTAATCGATGGATCAAGTGTGAATTCTCCCCGGTGTTGTGTACCTAGCCAGTGAGAAACATAATAGGAAGATTGGGATGTAGAAGGGCAACACATTTTCTTGCTCGACAAACCTTCGCCCCTGGATAGTTTTGCCATGGGGCGAATAGAACACAAAGTGCAGAAGGGAAAAAAAAGAATTTAGCACACATTCTAAGCGAGGTGAAAAGATGAATTTTTCCCCACGGACCAACCACGTGCAGGTTCAAGAGAACGAGCGAGTCCGTCCGTGTGCGAGTATTTATGACCAGTGCATGATTAAGCTACATTGATTCTCTCTCCCACTTGCTCGCTCGCACCCCAAACTGGCAGGTAAGCCTTCAACAAGGAATCGTGTCGAAGATTCGTTCATTTTCCACGTCCTGTCCACATGCCCACATTACTGGACGCGACCCCATCCTTTGCTCCTTTTGCTGACACACGCTCCACAAATCAGTTAACACTGTTAGCCCACCGGTCATCGTCGTCGTCCTGCGTACACACCCGATCACGACACCCTCCTCCCTCCTCCCCTGCAACTCCATAGAACACACGATTCTCCATCGCTCTATTCCTTTGTCAATGTCCACGGGGCTCTCACACAGGGATTAGCAGCAGCAGCAGCAGCAGCACTAGGCCCGTCCACACTCGGCACCGTGCTGTGTTGCTGCCCTCTGCGGTTCTAGTGTTACGCTCGCTGCACGCCTGTACGGTACGGTGTCCATCACCGGTGTTGTTCTGTTACGACACAACGATGACGGGCGATGCGGTGAGATAGTACGTGGAATTATTAGGACAATAATAACGAGAAAAGCAATTAAAAGTGGAGGCCAACTCCGGCGGATGGGTAGCGACGACAGGTGCGCGCAAAACATGCGGCAAGTTCGCACAGGAAGCATGTCGTTCCATCGTTACCTCTCCATGGTTCTGTGTATGGTTTGCAGCTTCGCTTCCTTAATCTTATTGTACGCGGACTCGACGTGAAATAAAAGCGATCGTGTAATAATGTGTGAAACAGGTTCCGGAACTGGCGCAAGCAGCTTTAAAGGGATCGTCCCTACCAATAGATGCTAAAGTGATGACTGACTCAATAGGTCCAGTTGTGGTGAATATTGATAGAACAATTAAACATGACCGTGTACATTAGCATAATACAAATCCATCAGATACAATGCGGGATGTATCATGTCGATAGTTAAAAATAAAAGCAAGCATTTTCCGTTTCTAAAATTAAACGCTACAAGTGCTACTAACAATATTTTTTATAACTTCAGCGTGGGAATGGCTCTGTGGTCTATTGTACTAACTATCTGGTTGCATGTGGTAATAAATTCAGGAATTCTGCAAATGCCAGCCTAATTATTTAGGTCGATATGCCAAAGAAGAAGAAAAATACGGCATGGAGTGAAACTTGAATAATATTCCTGTACAAGAGACAAGACTTATTTTGGTAGAAGATGAAGAAAGTATCGAACATTCATGTTCGAGCGACCTAAACTAAATTATATTTTAAAAATTATATAAGTTATTTTGGAAAAAAATCCTGCACATTTCCAGCTTAATTGAATGTTTCAATTTATTAAACCTTGTCTCAAGAAACAAACAACCCAGATTTAAAAAAATGAAAGGTTGTGGAAAGATTCGATTAGAGACGTTAAAATATTTAATGCTGCAGAGAAATAAGATAAAGTGAGGTAGAAAATTCTAACTCTTTAACGTTTTGGAAAAGTTTAATAGCATTCAATTCCTGAAAATAGTCTTAAAAAGTTTCTGATCAATATAAATAAAGGAGGTTAACAATACTAAATAACCGTAAAACAATTAAATGAAAAAACACCACGGCTGTAAATAACAGAAAAAGATATGAGTTTCACTAAAAAAGTTTCACCGATAAAATCTCATTGTAATGTTTGTTTGAATGGAAGTAAATAGCCTTATGATTCATTTTAGTTAATTGTTTCAATCGGACCAATCCCGTGTTACAGTCTTTGGGGCCCTTAAGTTCTTGTTTTTTCCAGATTTCACTGTAGTAGTTTAAAAATATTGTTAAGTTCCTTCAGATAAGTCCAAATCAAGCAAAAATTATATACGAACTTGGAGCATCAATGTACTCATTTTACGGAGCAAACCACAGCCAAATACTCTGCTCAAGTGAACCATTTACAAAAACACGTGCCTCAATATGCAACAGCGGTTTAAGGCCCATCAACTTTTCCATTCGTTTCCATCCACAGGCAGCCAAACAAAAAAAAAGACATTCTGACACCAAACGATGATGCACACGATGATCAGCAAATAAAAACAGTAATGTCGTCATTACAATCACTGCCAACGAGCGCTCAGTTGCGTCTCGGCCCTCAGTGCGGTAGGCAGAGGGAATTATAACATAAATATCAACAACCGGGAAGATAAAATTTAAACAGCGCTTAAATTTCATTTCATTTGCATGCCACCTCAACCACATCCTCCGTACATATTGCACCCGCTCTAAGCGGAGCGTGCGAAACCAACGTCTTTTACACTGCGTACTTCGCGCAGGAAAAGGGCGGTGAAATGAACGTTCAATCATAAAGAGGCAAAACAATGGCACGCGGTAACGGTTAAACCGTGTGACTAAAGTGGTTGTAATTGTCTGTTGGTGTTGTATTCTAGCCTTGTTTTTATTTTCCGCCCCCTTCTACACTATGCCTCTTTTTATCTACTTGCAAGCCTTCACAGCTGTAAGCCTCCGATTTATCGTCCTGCCTTTTAATTCTTTCTTACCACATTTCTTCCGCTTCTGTGCGTGTATGTGTGGTTTTTTTCCGAGCTCATACACTTGTAATCCTCACAAAAATACTGAGCGTTTTTCATCTAGTAAGGACAATAGGAAGATGGAAGCCCGGCTTCGGAAGAATATTGTACAGCAAACAAACCGATGGAATATGGCACTTCCCGTGCTAAGAATATTGCACTCCCGCCTTCCTTCGTCTCACACTCAACATACTCAACAATGCGGTGAGCACACCAACACCACGTGTTAATGGTTTGAGAAAGTTACTTCACTGAAGCGCTGAAGCAGAGTGCTCGAGGCGAACGCGTAAAACCCGTGGCAATAATGTTCTGTGGCAAAGTGCGAAGATGTAGTCATATACGTCTGCACTTCTTATCGTCACCAACGACGCGATAGGCGAAAACAGTAAGTGCGCCGGTGTGTGTGTGTATGTGTATCGCTCGATTCGCTATACTTGGGACAAATGCAAAACCTTGAAGAGCATTCTCTAGGGCAAACAGAGATGGGGTATTTTTCATACTTTTTTTCTTTTGTGTAGTGTGCAGTTGATGTGCTGAAGGATTTAAAGGAAGTCCCTTGATATTTTTCCATCCACTTGCATCCACTTGCGATGACGTTCAAACTGTAGCTCGTTGGCAGGGTTGTTTGCTATAGAAAAAAGATATTAATATTTCATCCGTTCGTAAGTCGTATTATCTTAACTAACGGCTTAATTATCTTAATGATATTTTGCAATAACTTTTACTCTTGTTAAACAAGAATATCGCTGCGATAGGAAATTCAGAAAATACCTTTACACCTAGGACAAAATTAGGCTATTATTTATTTGAATAAGATTCAGCTAACAACCGGCTCCTAACAGACCTATGAAATGTATTCCAGATAGTAGAGTTGTGGATTCACCAAATTAAAATCAGAATTGTCTTCGATGTTCCATGCGAATTGGGATGAGGTTAAATCTATTACGGAGCATATAGTAATTCTTTTTTATCTAAGTTCATTGTGTGGCACGCTCAGGGATTTTGGAAATGTTTAACATTAGAATAAATAATGATTTGAACAGAGGCTCATACATTTAACAGCATTAGCCGAGATACTATTAGTTTCTCTATTGTTATAACGACGACTTATATAGTTAGGAGTATGATATATTACAGAACTGATGCCGTAACTTCGTTGACCATAACGCCCGGTAATATATATGCATTTTTTGTGTCAGATCCTTACGGTTCATTTTATAAGCATTTTAAACTCATTAGCATGAAACTTATACTAAAAAATGCAGTTGATTTCAGCAATTATACATCACTCGGCAGAAAAAAATCGAGAATAACGTAAATAAACATACCTTGAACTACAAATATTTTAAAAACTGTCACACAACTAGATCGCTTGAAATATATTTGTCCATTTAATCAACGTTATAGCGAATTTTACGTTACACTATTTGTCCGTACGTGTTAGACGTCTATTATTTTTTTATCTTTTAAAATTCTTCTAAGTGTTACCACCAACCTTAACATATCCGGAAACCCCTTCACTGTCACGCTCATATCGCTCATGACATCTTTACAGCCAGTCTCACTACAGGCATCTTTCTTACTGCAAAACAGCTCGTGTGACTGCGTATAATAAAAACTGCATTTCCCGCTCGCATTTCCACCATTTCCGCCTTTAACTGGTACACGATGCGGGAAAATTGTTTTCCATGCGTTGCTTGGTTTTCTTTTGGTGTTTTTGTTGGTTCTTCGTACCACCTCATCCCTATTACACATTGCGCACATAATGTGTGATCACTATCGCTCAAAACGTGCCTACCCATTATGGGTCCAAAACTGCACGCTATCACACTCAGAGCACTGCACTTATGCGTTTATAATTTAAAAAAAGAAGAAGGACGTAAGTCTCAGTATAGAAGTTTGTTTTTTTTATTAATCTTGACGGTTCGCACGGTGGTCCTTGCGTTACACTTGAACGCTAGACACACGCCAACGAAGAGAATGGATTCTTTCTGCAACAAAAGAATTTGTTTCCTTTTACTTGTCACTCATTGATGGATGCGGAAATGCATAACAAAGGGTTGAAAATTATGGTGGTTAAACATAGAGAGGATCTTTCCAAATTAAGGCACTTCATTTGGTAGATATCATCGAAGAATATAAATTTTCATTTAATTTCCGAACAACATCTTACGCACTTTTATTTGGTTTCATGAAAAACATCGCCAGATATAATCAATATATTCAAAAGAAAGCACCATACGGAAGGTGTGCATAATGTTCTACTTTTAATCATCATTCCTAGAAAATCCTACTTTCAATCATTCCCATTAGCGCTAATTGATTGTTCTTCCATGCTCCAATCGAGAGGAAGAACCACATTGTTGCAATTTTCTGCTAAATGCAATTCCATTTTCCAATGAGCAATTTATGCGTGACTGGTTGGCGAAAAGTGCCCCACTCAACAAAGAACAGCGTAAAACAATTCCATCACCGTCTATTAAAGAACACTTTTCCACCGTGGGGGCGTAGCAAGCTTTCTCCAGTTTCCCTCGGCTTGCTTTTCATCATTTGTGTTTCAGCATTGCAATTAAAACACGAACGAACAAAATGATCGTTCCTGATGGAATGCATCAAATGCGCGATGAAATACAAAAACACAAAAAACGAGACAAGAATGCATTTCCATTTGATGCTCGACCTTCAAACGGCACACTCATCTAGCGCGGCGACGAAATGAAGCGAGAAAAAAATCTTTTATCTCATCTTGTTATGGTACAATTTGCCGCACTTCTTATTTGCACGGCTCTTGCGCCGAGAAGACAATGTTGGCTTAACACGGTACTAGCCATGGATGGCGATGGCGGAGAAGGCTTACCCCGCGTTGGCCGGTGGTGGTGCTAGAGCGACACGCTCTTTCCGCAGGCAATATGAAAGACGATCCAAACAAGGCCGATTAGCGAAGAAAATTAAAGCGCGAAAGCAAAGTGGGAAAGCATCGTTTCCCAAGGACACAGGGGTAACACACAGCAAGCGGCAAGCTGACCTACTTATTTGCTGGTAGAAAAGTTCTCAGCAAGAGGACATTCTTCGGATGGTGGATAGGAATGATGCAGGGGTTTTGGGCATCGGATGTTTTGAGGCACTACTGGAATTATGGAATTATGTTCTGTAAATGATCATATTACTTTTAAAATATGAAATGTAGCAACAACAATTTACAAATTCACATAAATTCTATTGGTGTGTTATGATTGCTATTGAAAACGTAATGCAAAAGATTTACGTATTTCTAATATTTGTATGAAAATACACTACTACATTTGACTACATTTAAATAGTTTCATGGTTTTGCGTAAATAATAAAGTGATAAGAGTGATGAACTCCATTGCAAATATTAACAAAAAATAACACACAAACATCACAATGTCTATGTGCGCTAAAAACCCTGCTTAGACAACAAAGGTAGAGAAAGAATACAAATTCATCTATCACCACGAATGCATTTGCCGTACCCGTTTGTTGCGCCCTTCGCCAATGGACGCCAGGATACGAATCAAGCAACCAGCACCAAGTGGCAAATTGAAAAGAAATCCGATTCCCCGTCTGCAGGGCTTGCCTTGGGCTATTCGTATATTCGCTTTTCTCACAGTAAGAGTTTTTTTTCTATATCGAGATACGAAAGGACACATCAACTTTGTCTTCAGTGTAGCAATTTCTACATCCCGATACCTGAGGATGTATTGGAATAACTCAAGCCAGGCAACGTGAGAAACAATCCAGCTTGAAGGATAATCATGAGAGAACGAAACAAAATAATTACACTCGCTCTGCAAGAATTGATGTTGATACAATTCAAGCCATCAGTCGTGATAAAACTTTTCAAAATGACAACAACAAAAAAACGAGGAAAATAGAAAATAAATAGAACGACAACACTAATGCCATCCTGTCCCTTCGCCAACCCGATAGAAAAAAAAAACTCTTATTAGCGTGTTAATACCCGGGATGGAACCATAACAGGAAATGCAGTGAACGGGAAGAGAATACGAAACGGGTCTTAATTTCATTCGTTCCGTTAGGGAGGAGAACTTTAAAAGTTTGCCAACTGCATGCAACTATCCATCCTTCCCGCCGCAAGCGACGCAATTCCGTCGCCCGTGAATCACGAGTCCCGAATCCGGCCAATTCCGGGATTGGCGAGGAGTTTACCAAAGTTTAAGCCGCTCTTGGCACACAAAGATTCATTCAGGGTTTAAGGTTAACTCTTGCCGAGCTTCTTTCTCCCTTTGCATCCCCACCACACGGTTACCAGTGGCTGCCTGCCGAAGCGCACCGGAATGAAGCGTTCGTGCGTAATTAAGTTTAAATTTTAAGTTGCAATTATTAAAATACCGTGCTACCGGTCGTACAAAGATCTGGATGGGAAAGAGGTCAAGAGCGGCAGGAATCTGTCTGATGAAAATCGCTTCAGCAAATAAGTAGATAAAGTGAACTTTTATCCCTTCTGTTTCGTCATCCCCGCTTACGGGATGCAACAACGACGGTGTAACTTTGATACACGTTTTACAAAATGCATAGGGTTAATGCTTAGATCACTTCACTTCGCTGTATGATCTTGTTGAGTGGAGCCAACTGGAAGCGGAAGTGCTAGCTGGGTATACAAAGCATGCACCAACCAATGTTGCAACCACCGGGAGCTTACAAAATTGGTTGAAGATTTGTTTGCGACTGGTTTCGAAATTCGATTTCTGCAACTGTTTGCAAAGCTTTGCGACTTTTCCCAATACTGGCTACAGTTAGTGACGAGTATTAGGGAATAGAATTTGTTTTCGATTTATTGCTTTTTTAAAGAAAATGAATTATGTTTAGAACATTTTTTGTAAATTTGTATTACAAGTATTACAAAAATCATTTAAAAACATCATAAAGCATCTAATAAACCATTGGCTGAAGCTGAATAGAGCATTCGAGGGACTGCGGAACTGCCAACTGGTCCCTAGCATCGACACTACCCTTTTACCTGATAGCGATCGGCAGCAAAGAAGACTGTTTGATTTTAAGATTAGAATTAATACCTGATTTAAAGAGGCGATTACGGCCGATTAGGCTCAATGTATAAAACATAAATTTAAAAAATATGTGTATATGCCCTGATCATTTTCTTTTATACACTGTGAGCCCTTTGATCAAAACTAATACGAAAATCGGTTATATCGAAATGATCATATGCCAAGAGGAGGTTAACATTTACTCTAGGAAGTGGATTGATACCGTATAGTGCGAACGCCGTTTAACAATTTTTGTTAGCAACTGTATACATTACCAACGGGGACCATGCACGGTAACCAACGAAAACGTCAAGCGCGCATGTTGCTATGATCCTGAAACTATTCAAATTTCGCCATTAGTTCCGTGAACGGTGTGCCTCCATATTCTGTAGCACCATCGCAACCCTGAGCCAATTTATAGAACGGTGTGTTTCACGCATCCACATTTGTAGCATTTTCCTTTTTTTTTTTGGTTTCTCCCTTTTTGTCGCTTTTACGTGTTTCACAAAAATTCATCACCATTTGCGATGCGATTGCGAGAAATAAATCGTAGAAACGGTTTGGCACGGTTTGCTGCACGGTGAGGTAGAAAACAACAGCAAATCGATCCTCTTTCCATAGCCGTCGACGGCTGATGGAAAATTGGTTGATTTTTGCAGCTCGTTCACCAGTTGCCAACACTCTCATGCAGGGTTCATCACGCGACGGAACTTTTTTGTTTTTGTTTTTGTCTTTGTTTTACGGCATGCCAATTCATTTTCCCGCCCCGACACGCCACTTTACAATAAGCGGATCACTTCGAACCCATTGGCAGACAACGATGATGAAACGGAATTTCAAATACAGGACATCTAACGGCGATTGGAGCACAACACTTTTTGTAAATAAAAACTGCACCTGTGTGTGCCTTTTTTATTCTACGTTTTGTTCTTGCTCAGTTGCAAGTCGATGATGTGGAAGTGAATAATTCCAACACTCTGACCCTGTAGTGGGCGGAAATGGACATACAAGATCTCGCTTTGTTGTGCATCGGAAAATCCTGATGTGAACCAATGTCAAATGGGGTCAATGCATGAAGTTTAATCTTTCCAGTTATAATATGAAGAATGAAAAATATTTTGCAGGTAGAATTTTCGCAACACCTTTGATGACAAATTTGAATCTGCCTCAACCAGGGATGTACCAAAACGGGGTTTTTTAAATTTCGGGAAAAAATCCGCAGGTTACCCGGTAAAAACCGTATTTTGCCTGGTAGATTGGGTTTTTTAAATCGGGCAACCGCTAATGTCAGTTTTTGGACATTGGATGTAATTGGTATCAATGAAATGGGTATGATGGAACGGTATCCAAAGAAAATTTGAAGTGAGAGTGTCAATCATGGATGCACAAAGTTTAAGTGATTCCATTAGAACATAGGAAACATTAAAGCTACAACTCCTAACAGAAAGCGCTTAAGCACTTGTATTAGTGATAGGCGGGTCAACTCAAACCTACCGGGTCGGAGCCATCCGTATAGCGACCCGGAGTACATTAGGATCAGTAAGTGCAACGGTTCCGGTAGGTGCAAGACACCATAAACGTCTCCATCTAGCGATTTCGAATCGGGTCGAGCTAAGGAAGGATCCCGTAGGTCCATCGAGCCCAGGTCGACACGAATTATCGGTGCGAGAAAACATAAACGATTCCAACCCGATTCCGAACGTTGGTGCAGCGAGTTCGGGTCGGGACGGATCAAGGTAGGTTCAATACCCTACCCGTACTTGCACCAACTGGTTGGAATCGCTTATGCTTTCTCGCAGTTTAACATATAAATTTCATGCATCATCATCTATACAAACATTAGGGGAATGAATTATATGTCCTTGCTTCAACCGTATTTGTACGAGAAATACGTTAGTTTTTCATCAGCGATCAGCGGATAATCTGTTACGCGTTTTCTTGTGCACCTACTCAAACTTGTTAAAAGATCTTTCAATAGTTGTCAATACGGCCATGTTATGTATAAACTAGTGCGTGTCCTTTTTTATCAGATTTTAGTGGCCTACCATCAATTAGATATTATTTCAAGGATTCCAAATGTACCGGGTGAAACGCTTTGATCATTCGCGTTTCAAATTATTGTTTAAAAATAGTTCTCAATCGGAGGAAAAAGTATATGCTCTTGATGATTGAAAATATTGAAAACTTTGTGAAATGTCAAATCGTCCTTTTAACTATTTCCAGCAAATCAGTAAATCTTTAACTGATTGAGCAAATCATTAACAAACCAAGATCTGATTGCACGAGATCTTCAATGAAAACATAGGTGTTGAATTATATTCTCGTTAGTGATAGAATAACATTTATTAAATATTTAGGTAAACAAAGCATGTATTTGCCTAAACTGCAAATAAGAATATGGAAAGGTCTATTTTATGTAAACTTTTCAAAAAAAATTCAAATTTAAGTGAAAAAAGCATTAAAATTTCATTTAATCTAAAATACCCAATATTTACCCGGGTAAAAACGAAAAAGGTAAAAACCTGCTAAAAACCCAAAAAATAAATAACGAGTAAAAAAATATGTACCGCGCGGTACAGCACTGGCCTCAACAAATAACGCTTTTTCTTTTAAGATTTTTAATAGAGACTATTTTTTCGATATCCACCTCAGTCGTATTGAAGACTCTGAACGTTAATAAGGGACAAATAACTTGGTTCGTAGGTTTGATGTTCCAGTGATGGTATTGGAATCGGTATTGGTATTGTTTTGGTACTTAGAATTTCGTATTTACGTCTAGAATTCTTTGAACAATTTTCTTATAGCACCAATATCATAGTCTATTATTCTTATCTTTACATTATAATCCCGTTCTCTGTTCACAGTCACTCTGTATATGTTCCCAGACCCTGTTCCTAACATTTTAGTATTTCTATTTACTATTCGTTTCTTTATTTTGGTATCTTTCTTTGTATTTCCTGATTGTTCAAAATAAAAGCTACGATGGAATGGAATAGTTAAACGTTTGTTTAACTTCGAAATTAATAACACAATGCTACATGATCTGCAGCACAATTCAAACCAAAAAAATCATCCACCATTTCTGATTCCCATGCAAACGATGCCAATCAACCCACACTACAATCGATGACAAATGCTAGCAATTGACTCCGTAAAGGATAACAATTTTCGAAAGAAAGAAGAAAACAGAGATAGAGAAAAAGCCAAACAAACAAACAAACATATTTAAGCACGGCACAATGGAACATGGCTCATGTGCGTGCGCAAAATTAATTGAACCGCTTTGGCAAACATCACTCAGCCAACCGTACAAAGTGAAATGCGTACGAAAGTGTACAAACAAACGCAAATCACGGTAATGATCATTTTCATACCTTCAGATAGGTTTCATGAAGAAAGAAAAATATTGAAGGCAATCAATCAAAAGTCCTTCTCTATTGTTTACAATATAAAATGAAAACAAGTGATTTTTGTTTTGTTTGGTACTTCATTGGACGTTATTGAACCAAATACATAGTTTATTGTTTTCACAACAAGTGTTATATTTGTGTAATAGGCAATAGAAATGTGGAAACGAAACAGAAAATAATGGGATAAAAACATAATCCCAAAAGCATTATGTTAATCCGCTAGCGCCGAAGGAAGGTACCGTGACGTACGAAGAAAAGATTACAAGCGAAGGTGCAACAAGAATAAAAAAATCGTCACTAATCGCTAACACATCCGACCCACGCGTCGTGCGTCCCTTCCATTGCGTGGTGCAGAGCTAGTGTTTTCAACTCTTTTGACAGATCGCATCCCAACAGCGAAGCATTAAGCCGAAGCCGAATACCAAGGTGTACCGCTCCTTTTATTCCGGCTTCATAATTCGCCGGCAAATGATCCGCAACAACCACGCCACAAATATTCAAAACTGCTCACCCATCCCCTCTCCCCGAGAGAACGAAATGTGTGTGAGTGTTTCCCTGTTCCCCTTTTCGCTGATATTACACCACCCGCTTTGCATGCCAGTTCCATCCTGCCAGAAGAGCGATCATATCGGGTCGCATTTCGTTCGCATCGATCGTACGGAGGGTCCCTTCAGTCAGCGGATAATCAAGGGCAAAGATGATCAAAGGGTGGCACGGCCGCAGATGCTTTGAGCTAAAGGGCTCGGAGGCAATCGTTCACTGGGTGAGAACGGGTGTGATTATGGCGAACGGTCGTGGGGAGTGCGAGTGCGAGTTTGCCAGAGCAAACTGAGGGAAGAATCCTCGCGCTTTGTGTAGAATGGAGCATAGTGAGAGCGAGAATGAGATTCGTTCTCTTTCCGTTCCGTTTTCCGTCGTTGAAGGAAAAGGGTTATTACGAGTTATACATTCGGGAAGGTGGTTGGAAAGAAAGTTGATCCAGCAAGCTGGCCCTTCCTCTCGTCCAACGTTTTATCTACACTCCCATAGGTTGTAAGGGACACACCGAAGGTGCATACCACAAGAACGGGTTCTTACAATTCGTCACCGTGACCGTGATATGCTTTACAATTTGGTTCACGGTAAAAAAAAACACCAACGAACCAACACACATATCCAACAACGCTGACTGGACAGTCAACTGGACCGATCGTACCGGTGCGATTTCCAGGAAAGCTTCCCCGGTTGGACATGCGTGCACTAATGTGTGTGGAAAATGGTGCCCCCAACTACCGGCCCGCGGGCATGCCGACCCGAACGTGCGACAAGCAAGAAGGATGGACTGGAATTACAGCACTGCCGGAGAAGTCCGTACCGTCCGGCCCGAGAACCGGTTACGACCGTGACGGATTGGAAGCGCACGAGAGTGTCCCTAGGTAAGGTCGTGGTCTGTATATTGCCAGTACCGTCGCTGAAGCAGAAAGCCTATGCAAATTGTTTCAAACGTATACCTCCTCCCATCCCGGATATGTTTTGGCAAGATGAAGACTACATTCGTCATTAATTTGTACGGTTTGTCAAAACTAGATCTTTGTTGTTTGTGGCGTCAGAATTCATTTGAAGAATTTATACCACACATCAAAATTGATGTATGAATTTGCGTCTAAGGCATACATTTTTTACACTTGGAATCGTTATAAATTTGCTCAAATATCTTGTAAATTTATCATAACTGTAATTACATAAACGCTACAAAAGCCGTGTAATTTTATTGTTATTGCGAATAATATAATTAAATTTCAAGACATTGTTCACACCTAAAAATACTTGCAAACTTTTTTCATTCAAGCAAGAATTCCAAGATTGGCATATTTGTTTATCAAATTATTAATTACTTAACATAAATTGAATATTTTAGCAACACACAGATTCAGACATAAGGTTATATTTTGTTTAAAAAAAACCCATTTGCTTAGGGGCAGGTAGGTAAAGATGGATAGGAGAAGATAGGTAAAGACGGACACTTTAAGGAAAATTTTAAAAATCTAGGGATATATAAATGCAAAGACCATAAAAACGTGCATACATTATCTTACACTCATGTTTTATCAGAAAATGTGTTGAAACTTTTAAGTTTCCATCGGTTTTTGCATTTTTTTCATGAATGAAAAACATGGTTTTTTTCGTGCAGTTTTGAAATGTTCGGGTAAGACGGACACCTGATATGGGAAAGATGAACACCATGGAGGGGTTTATCTTACCCTTTAAAAAACGCTGGAAATTAAAAAGTTTTATAGCATTTTAGCATATCCGATTTATTTCCACGACCTGGTGCGTACATAGGCCAATTGCAACGACGGCACATTCAGCCATGAAATTCAGGAATTGTAAACGCCGCTTGTAATATATCGTAGAATGCAGAATCTAAAGCTTTATTGAAATATCGGATACTAACAGCTAACGTTGCACCATCTTACAGAACAACAGTCTAGATCTTCCCTTTAGGAAATTATTTCGCGGAAAGTCCGCGACCAATGCATATTTAGTGACTTGTTAATAGGTGAAGCCCTTTTTTCTATTGAATATTGAACTTTTTTATACTTGTAATCCCATAGTATCCCTCATCTGTTCCTGCACATTTTCATATCAGTGCTCCCTTTTTTGTTGATTACACTTGGAATCGGTTGTCCAAGTGGTGGCAAGATATTGGGTTTTGTGAAGTGCCACACCAGCCGCGAGCGAGTAATAGCATAACGCATGGCTGATATTCTGACCGGTGTTTCATTTCTTGTTAATTTCAATACTTTCTCTAGCTACTAAAAAGGTTTATATCTTCGAAATACCCTTATAAAAGGTGTTTGATGAAATAGAGTCATAAACAATTGATATTACAGGTAAAATAAATCAACAAATTCAGTGTCCTTCTTTTCCCACGACAGAGTGTCCGCCTTTCTCGTTTTGGTGCCAGGGTGCTTCAAACCACCAGAAAACAATATTTTTTATTACTTTAATTATTTTGTTTTCACCAGTTGTTTGCTTAATAATCACGACAACTCACTCATGTAATAACACTTCCAAAAATATAAACAATACAAGTTGTAGAGCTTAAGATCCGCAGTAGTCAAATTAGATCCACAAGGGTGCACAAGATTGAAAATGTGTTTTGTGTTGTATATGTTATGCCAAAAATGTTCTTAAATGTGTTGTTTTACTTTCAGTTTGGATGCTGCATTGTTGAATTATTCGAAAAATACTTTTATTATGTATTTAAGAGAAGTGTCCCTCTTATCCACATTGTCCGTCTTTTCTTACCTTCCCCTAAACATTGTACAGTATTTTTTTGCTATCAATATTAAATTACCAACAGGCAAATATATTTGATCTAAAAGCTTTGAACAAATTCAACAAAATGTACTTCTTCTTCTAGTTGGCGTAACATTCTACACGGACATGCTGGCCTATACAGACTTTGGACACTTTTTTAGTAGTAGTAAATCTGTTTTAACTACGGGGGGACGGTCCATTCTAAGCTTGAACCCATTATGGGCATGTTATTTACGAGTTGACGACTATACCAACGGAACCGCCCCAAAATACTACAAAAAATACATCCAAAGTATATGTTGACCACGGAACATATGTATGCAAAACTAAGCTTCTTACATAGACCACTGCCTTAGCCCAAACTTCACCTAAACTCCTCATAATAATGTCCCTTGCAATTAGTGAGACACTCGGTGCCTTAGTGAGCTAGGCGAACTGTGGCAAACTCACTACAAAACCGTTTCTATCGCCGTACGTGTACGTGTACGAGGCCCAGCTCAGTTCTAGATCTCCATGGAGAGAAAACAAAACGAGAGATAGAGTACGATGTGTGGTCAAATTGCATATGCATGCAGTTCGGTGCGGTGCATTTGCAAGCGGCTGTAAAAACGGGGCCCTTACACCAAACCGGACAGCACTTTTAAATTTCCCATTTACCCTGTCTTTCCTTCCGGGAGCACTTGCTTGTGTGTTTATTTGTGTGTGTGTGTGGGTGTGTGTGTATATATACATACATAGAAGCATTAAAGCGTGCAACGGGCCCTTGCTTCCTCATGATGCGTGTACGAATTTGAACGTCCCTTCAAACCGAATGCTCCAAAAGGGCGCCCGTACCAAAAGGTATTTAGGGATGCCCATGGCAAACCGTGCTGCCGACTGGCCGCCCGCCCGGAGTGACCTATCAGTGGTCATTAGGGGTTGTAGTGTAGTGGGGAATAATTTCTCGTTTTGTCTTTCGCATACTCATACCCTGCCTCGCACAGTTACCGTCCCCCAAACCGACCCGTATCTGTAGGTGCCTTCAATTTTATGAGTTCCTCTCTGTCTATCTCTCTTTCAGTTCTCTTTTACGTTCTGCGCCCAAGAACGGCCGCCGACGACAATTCATGCACCCCGCCGGGCTGGCCGGGATGGTTTTCTTATCCCATCATTTTGCGTTTCTGTTTCACCCTTGCCAAAGGGGTTTCGGGGGGCGTTGCGAAACCTCCGTGGAGATTCAATGAACCCCGTGGCGGTCGGGAAAGACGATCGGGACGGACTCACACATCTGCATCATCCCCGCTGGGAGTACGTTTTTCCGCGATGCATCAATTAATTAGGCACGTCCCACAATGGCGTGGCGCGGACTTGCAAAATTTCAACCCCTCCCTCCTCTCCCTGCCCCACCGGCAACAACTCCGACGCCAAGCCAAGAGAAGGAACGGACGACCGAAAGCTTCGCCTGAAATTATCCCAAATCTTGATAAGCGCACGGTCGACACAAGAAAAAAAAGTCGCTCAGAATCATTTTCAGCAGAGACAGTTGAACTGTGCCGGATAGCTTGTCTGGACGGGGTGGTTATGCACGTGAGTGCTCTCAGCCCAACCAAAACGGAAAGGCAATGGTACAAACGGTCCGTACACAAATCATACTTAAACGCTTGCAGAGTTCGATAATGTGAAAAGAAGCAGCGAAGCGATGTCCGGGGAACGGCGATCGAACTTCCGTGGCTCTTACCGTGCACATTGGTACGCAGGAACGTTAAACACAATTTCTGACAGGATAACGAAAGAATCTGCTGAAAGCAGCACAACCGTGGGGTGATTGAGAGAATGAGCTCAACTTCACAAGCAGCCCGCCAATCACCCCCAAACGCAAGAGAGCAAAAGCCCACAAAAAATCCCAAAAATCCGACCAAAGTTAATAGTCTAAAAAAATCGCATTGCTTTCAAAAAACAAGTGATAACCAGGTAAGACGATACGGTTAGAGAAACAAAAGAAGTGCCTGTACCAGCAGTGTGCGGTCGATTGGGGAAAGGTCCCCCCCCCCTCCCCTTAAACCTTCACCCGCGTAAGAAAAACGGGTTTCCCGCGCTAAACCGCAGTCAACGTGGTACGCGAGCACGGGAGAGGTAGAAAGCTTTAAGAGCACGTTGCAATAAAATCAAATGATAAACCAAATGTCAAATACCCAAAAGCTCCCACCACCGTTGATGGCCGGATTAAGCAGCCAGGAGAGACAAGGAATGCACAAAACAAACAAACAAACAAACAAACAAGACTATAGACGCACACATCAAGACGCGGAGAAATCGAAGCTCACGACAAGCACGGGCAGAATCAAACCCAAAATAGTTGCAGCAGCAAAGAACGAAAAACGACAAAAGCACCATAATAATAAGGATGTAATCTAGATAAGCCGCGCTCCGATCATCGAAAAATGGGGGAAGGAAAGAATCTTAAGCGTGGGGTGGAGAGGGCATAAAAGAAAGAAGCAGAAGAGAGAGAGGAAACCATCTAAAAAATAGAAATGAATGTATGTGAAAAAGTTTAAATCCGCAATTTATCTCCACGCGCACTCTCTTGCTGCTAAGATTTGCAGGAAAAAAATGTGTGTAAGTGTGCATGTGTGTGTGTGTCGGTGTATGTGTGCGCATGTCGCTGTGTAATGTGATAGATAAGTGAGAAATGGCATAATAAAACCAATAACACAAAAAAGCTCTCCCTCCCTGGATGAAGGCAGCAAGAAGGATCACAAGAAGGCAATGTAAGGAATGAAACGAATGGAATGGAAACGGAGCCACAGAAATGGACAGAATTGTAGCAGAAGGTTAAATGATCTGGAATTGCAAGAAAAGGCTCCAGGCGCCAAAAAGGGAAGGAGATTGGCCAAACGAAGCAAAAAAGGGCTGCAAAGATGAAACAACTGTTAAGGGTAATTAGCACCACCAGAGTCTTCTGCGTTCTTGCGCCATCATCATCAGCATCATCGTCAGCATCATCTGCGTTCTCATCTGCATCGTCGTTTTGGGTAAGCGGCTGTAGCTCTCCGTTCAAAATGCAGAACCGTTGGAAGCAAAACGATCCTATGCTCCTAAACTATTCAAGTCGCACTTAAATATGGCCATTTTAATTGAAAGCTCCTGACACACGAAGATATTTTTACAATTAACGATATTTAATTTAAAGTGCAGGAGGTAGTTCGCCAAATTAACGGAATGTATCTACATTAAAGCTCGTTGGCGAATGGTTCAAACATCGCATGAAAATGTGCATTTTTAAAAGGCACGCATGATTTACCGTGTTACAGTCGAGGGGACAAAGGGGGCATTTTAACATGAATCATTCTTTTATCGATTATTATTATTATCACTACCAATAAAAATGCATTAAAAACAGATAAGAGACCAAGCAAAAAAAAACTATAACACAGAAAAACAGGTGCAACATAAGGTCGATCCTTACTGTATATGCGTTACCCCGTACCCCTTAACTCCCCAGATTTGTTTTTGTTCTGCATATTCATTCTTTTTTTATCATTTTAATCTGAACGCATGATGGCTTTCACATTATTATTGTTATTATTATGCATTACGGCTCTTTGAAACTGTTTTTTGTGTGTGTTTGTTTCGTTCTTTCGTTGAGCCCGGTGAGTCCGAAATACGTCCGTGCCGCCCCGAAAAAGCGTACGAATATTTTTACATTCTTAATTTGTTTGTACCTACATTTATGAAACGTGGAATTTCTTGCACTCATGCTTTTTCGTGCGTTTTTACCTTCCACATTTTTGTTTAATCCCTTTCTGCACCCCAATAATCGCCCGGCTCGACAACAGACAACCTGCAGAAGGCTGGGAGCCATTTGTTCTGCAGATCAAAAACATTAACCTCGCATCAAATCACATGCAAAGTTTTGCATAATGAGCAAACGGCTCAGGTAGCATATGGTTTTTCCTCCCAGCTTGTTGAACTGCCTGCTGTTCATGACGTTGCCTGTCGATGGGAATGTCGTGTTTTACAGGTGTTAATTGGTTGTTTTATCATATTGCCGGTGTACATTGCCACCGCCAGCATCTCCCTTTCCACCACTCCTCCCACAGAGGACGGTAACAGTGTCAATTACACTCGGTAGAGAAAGAGGCTATCACAAAGAAAAATTCCCAAAAGCCAAATGCAACGCTGCACATGCAAGGAACACAAAGAAACAGGATGAACAAAAAAAAGAATACGGTTAAAATCCATCACATTTCCATCCCCATCGTGGTGTGGTATCGCCGTGGTGGCTCATTGCGGAAGGGGACCATGTGTGTGCGCGAAGAGCCGTGCAAATTGTAAGCTGCAATCGATGGGAACAAACGGATGGAAGGAAACATTATCGGCCACCAAAATATCAACCAATTAAATTGAGAAAAATGTGTGATGCAACGACGACTGCCATGGGGCCGCCGCGCCTGGCAGCTGCCACCTCCCCCCCCCCCCCCCCCCCAGGTATTGTGTGTACATTAATGATCGTTGCACAAATTAAAGCATGCCACATTGTTGACCCACACACACACACACGTCTCCAGCATGGTGCGGTAACGTGCACTTTATCAATTTCATTTGCAATGAAAATGCCCGCGTGGTTTATGGGAATGAAATATTAATTTTGCGTACAATGATGCGATCTCGACATTACAAAAAAATAAGAACGATAAACTTCACTCCTAATAGTTAAGCGCGGTACATGAGTTCATATACATTTAAGTCACGTAAAACAACGCAATTAATGTAAGTACCGGAAACACTTTCGTTCGATTAACTGTCACTCCAGCCACAACTGCAGCTTGAACAGGCTGGATGTATCCAAAACATCCACTTTTGAAAGTAATTATGCAAATAGAAATGTGTCCCCATTAGCTGCCTCCCTCTCCCTCTCTCTCTTGACTTCTGCTGTAAACGCTAATGTGAAGCGTATGGAAATGGTGTGAAATGAAAAAAAAAATGCAATTAGGGATCTGGCCAATTTAACGACCTCCACCCATAGCGCCACTACTCTCCTAGTGCCGTACCGTTAATCGCAATCGTTATCGATCCATCGGTAACGATTACGTCTAGTCGTGTGAATATAATTGACTGTCCCGAGATTGGCCCGATTAACTGAACCGTACGGAGTTGAGTTATGGCTGTTTTTGATGGACCCATTTAATTCACAATATATACTGTTCTACTGCTTGTAATCGATTAGCAAACGGTTCAGTGGGGATGCCAGTGGCTGTTTGAATCATCACAACAACAAATAACCATTCGGAGTGTAACATCTACATCAAAACTATAAAAAAAAACAAAACCATTACCCGCGTTTTAATGACTTACGGTTGTAAAAGTGAATACTTCGAAGAATGATTTTATTTAATCCTTCTTTTTATCCGCTTCCACCTTTATGCTGCCATGCTTGAGGGAGGTCGTTTTCATCCGCTCCAGTACCTCACTGTAGGCCGGCGCAAGTGGCTTCTGCACCACGTCCCGATACTCGTAATCCTTTTCCGGATCAATCTGTGTGGGGTAAACGAAAGAAAGCTTGCTTGCTGAACCAAACGGCAACACAACGGACAGTATGTGCACACTTACATTTAAACTGTACGACATGTCGGAATCAAATTCGCGCAGATCACCACACACCAGAAAAGGTACGATCGACCGATTGACGGGAGCGCTCGTTTCGCACGCTATCACCTGAACGTCGTCCAGCATGGGATTGATAAGCTGCGGCACGTAGCCCTCCGGTGGCCTGTAGTCCTGACACACCACGAACGCCTCAATGCTGGAGTTTCGCGAGCTGGGCGGTTTGGCGATAGTGACTCGCTCGAAAAATATCCGCAACTGCGAGTAGAGCAGCGACGTATCCTTGCCACGGAAGATTTTCGCCACAAACGTACCGCCCGGCGTGAGCACGTGTGTCGTTATGTTCAGTGCCGCCAGCAGCAGCTGCGACTGGATGTACTCGTCGATATCGTGCAAACCGGTCACATCCGGTGCACCGTCGCAGATAACGAGCTGAGCTTTTTGCTGGTCGCCAAAGTGTTCGATGATTGCTTCCGCCGTGCTCAGCTTGGTAATGTCACCCTGGAGCTGGATAATGCCCGGCAGCGGACCCATCGTCTGCAGGTCCACGGCGATGATCTTCACCTCATCCCGCTCCGCCGGATCGCGGCTTTCGTACAGCCGCTTCGACAGCACCTGGCTCCAGCTGCCCGGGGCGGCGCACAGGTCGACCGCTCGCGTTACACCTAAAAGCAATAGAACTGTTTCAAGCATCGGGCAATCGCGATGAAGCAGTGCTTATGCCTACCGTCAAATATCTGGAACACTTCGTCAATGTGAATGAGCTTGAATGCGCTGCGCGCCCGCCAACCTTCTTCCTTCGCTAGGCGATAGTAGATATCGCGCTTGTCTTTGCTAGTTTTACCCATTTTATATTGTTTTACTGCAACCACTGGACACTTCTCCTCTCAATAAATGTTTTCCCAGTACTATCGCTAGAGGAAAAATGTGTTGTTGATGCGTGCGGTTTTTTCCTCTGCACTTGACAGCTATTTAGCTTAAGCCGCGACTATACGAACAAAACATAATTGATTTGGTATAAATAGAATTTTATAAACATTACATTAACTTTAGCATAATTCATGCAAAAAATAGGTTAAATGAGGCCACGCATGTAATCCCATTTTTATTTATCATAATTAAAATGGACATTCAAACGCGGTTGTTCTAAATGCTTTAAATGTTCTAAAATCATGAAGCGTTTGTTGCTGTCATTTAAATGCCACACGAAACGCTTGACCCTTTAAACCGTTTCTTTGTTTACGTTCCCGAACCTTTTGTCATCCGGTCCAAAAGATTCCTGCACCAAACATACACAAAAGAACAGCTGATTCTTTGTTGTTTACGCCAATTTGCGCAACATTCTAGTTCATCGCCGATTTTGGATAACTTCGCATCGGCAAAATGGCACAAAATGTGCCTTTTTCGAAGCAAATGCGCATAGCTACTCGAGAAATACACAATGTTAGTGATGCACTTGTGAACGCAAAATTAGCCTTCGGTAAGTGACGGGACATTATCACAATATGCGATTTAAAATTGTGTATTATTTCCTGCTTTCCGCAGCTCTCTACGACAGTCGTGTTTGGGCTGAAGGTCTGCTGATCTTCTACGACGTGTTCAAACATCTCGAACAACGCGTACCGCATGATTTCCTCCCACCGGAGATGCATCGAACGGCACAGTTTGAGCAGGACCTTCGCTACTATCTCGGCGAAGGGTGGCTCGAACGCCACACCCCAAAGGCGGAAGTGCGTGCCTATTTGGAACACTTGCAAGAACTCGAACAGGAGAATGCAAATCTACTCCTGGCCTACGTTTATCATCTCTACATGGGACTCCTCTCTGGGGGACAAATTTTACAGAAGCGCCGATCTATCGGTCGCCGTATCAATCCCTTCCGAAGAGCGGATGCAGAACCGGTCCCGGATGCGGCCGTTACCACATTCGAAGATCACAGCATTTACGAGCTGAAGCAACGTTTGCGCAAAATTGTGGACGATTTTGGCGCTCGGCTGGACGAGGAAACGCGCCAGCGAATGTTGGACGAAAGCAGGAAAGTGTTCGAACTGAACAACACCATCATCCGGACGGTGGAGGGCGTTGGTTCGGCCAACATGCGTATCGTAAGGTACATCGCGATGGCAATTGCTGCCATCATATTAATGCAGTACGTCGTGCGAAACCAGTTTGATCAGAAGCAAGAGCAAACGTTGTGATTTTAAATGTAGAAGACGCTAGAACACTTTTGAACAATGTAATATTTCGGATATTTTAACAGTAAACACAAAATAATACAGCAAGCCGTCGTTTCACATTTTCTTTCCGAGTAATATTTTGCTTCTAATATTGCGTTGCCTTTGACCGGCAGCTAGTCGCTACCCCTTAGGAATTGTAACATTGTAATAGACTCTAGAAAGGTAGCCGTCCGCGTCCACGTGTAAAATGCGAATCATTCACCGTGGTACCGGACGGTGTTTGCCTCTCCGACGATGAGAACCGCTTCTCACATTTATCCAAAGTAATAGCACCCAAAACATTTGCGAATATTATTATTGTTATTAATGTAATATCGTAATATCGAACCCTCGCTCCTTAATAGTGGTCAATTCGGTGTGCGCCGTCGCCTTGGATTGGAGCAGGCAAACTAATCTGCGCTTATGCTGCACAATTTATTTCCCTAACAATCCACCCAAGCTACAAGATGTACAAGAGCGAGCACAGAAATCTCTTCAATTGCTTTACATTAAGTTTTAAGCCTCAAAATGGAAAAATAGTTTACGATTTATATGTGCGTTGTTGGTGACCCAGAGGAAGGATACCCTTTCGACTATAGAACACTCTGCAGCAATGGGATAAATATTGAATCAAGAAATAACGCAATCGTGTGTGCTGGTGATTAAATTTGAGCTTTTTTTTGTAAAGGTGGAACAACCCTATCCACTGTAGCTGAATTACAGTAGAAACGAAATATCAGGTATGATTGTTGTATAAATATGCAACACACACACACACGAATCGAGCTAATGTACAAAACCAAAAGATGTACAAAAAAAATGGACAATTAATTTACCGTTATTTTTATGCAAGCTCTTTTTATAGCTTTTGAAATCAGTGGTACTCTTTTGCCCTAGCTTACCCATATATGATCAATGTCGTCGTCTTGGGAGCTGCAAAAGGAACTCTCTTCTCTGTCGTGCGCCAGTTGCACTGTCTCCACGCATTAATCTTCATCTGTCCCATTTTGCTCGTATATATATAACTATAAATTTGCCTATAAACCTATCGCCGTGTACAATAATAGTAAGTGTGTGTATGTGTGTGTGTTTCTTCCCTCTTTCGGTGTAAATATCCCGTAGCTAAAGTATCACATTTCTATTCAAATCTTTCGTCAGTTAGTAAGTTCGAATCGTCATTTCGACCAACATATATCGCGTGGAACGGCATTGGGAATTCCGCTGGCCAGTGGTTGAATGACGCTACGTGAGGGGTCAGGAAAATCCTACATTTGAAATCCTACGCTAACCTACTTATTTTCCACTCGTCACAAGCCGAGTTGGAAATTCCGCGTGGAGTGGGACACAAAAGAGAGTGAGAGAGAGAGAGAGAGAGAGAGCGAGAGTGAGAGCGAGATAAACGGAGCAAGAGAAACGGGTGGGAAACTTTCCATTATCCTAAATTCTTACCTAGCTAAGAGTGTCATAGATGATACATGTAGTTATGAGTTTAACTGCTCCTTTATATCCTATATTGCAACAAAACAAAGTTCCTTCCGTTCCTTCCCATCTACCTGCACCTCATGGCTCTCTCCCTCTCTACACACATCCCTCACAGCGCGGTGCCGGATTGTGATCAAATTGTTCAACGGCTAATCGATAAAGGAGTTCCTGCCTTCCACGGTCACGATACAAATCTGCTACACGCTACCTTGTTTAACGCCCGTCACAGTTCTGTTTCAGAGTACAAAACTGCGACACGTGCGATGATCGTTAAACGATCCTCCTTCTCGTCATTTTTGAAGCTACACTAATTCAGTTAACAGAACATGCCCCTTTATGTTACTCCACACTGAGCGCTCGAGCGCCCCAACACAAACAAACAGAAAGGATAAAGGATACACCGTGGATAATAACATTTACAAACAAATCCCATTACAAGTTGGGTCTTTTTTTTCAGAATTAACAGTGGTAATGTGTTAAGTGCTGCATATTGGTTGAGATTTTGCGTAAGAATCTGTTCCATTACGGACACGTGTTTACTTTGGTCGAAAAGTAAGGCAACTGTGTTGTAAAGGCATCGTTGTAAAAGGTTTGATGTCTTTTGTTTTTGTTTGATGCTTCTAAGTGCATTTCCTAAAAAAACTATACGTCCATAACAGCTTTGGGCCGCCGCTAAGCAATACTTTTCCGCTCTTTTCGCCGTTAGGAAAGTGGTCGAACGATTGGGCGATCTTCTCTAGTCCCTGCTAGAGATTAAAATCAAGTATTATGAGTAATCCCGACACCGAAGCACGTGGCAGGATGGTCATGCTGGCTACTGAGAGCCAGCACCACCATCCGGCTACGGACGGTGTATGGCCACGATCGACAGATGGGAGCCCTGAAAGGAACATAGGTCGAAAGAAGAATCCTTGGTGTTTGATGCACTGGAGGACGATGGACGATGCTCCTCTATTCCCGGTAGCCAGTAGCCGCTATCGGAACGGTTGTATGTGTGTGTATGTGTTTTTTACGGCTGTGCTTTTGCTCTGTCTCGCTCCCCCGTCGCAATCGAGTCGATCGAGTCGTTGGAGGATCGAGGACCGAACGATGGAGATCCGCTCCATCCGAGGTGTGTCGAACATACTCACAATACTTGATTTTAAATGAGTCTTTCCTATGTTTCTATGGTCGGGCCTGTTAACTTGGTCGCGTACACGTTCGATACCTGCAATGTGTGCGAAAGAGTAGACGTTAGTGCATCGGCATTGCCAAACCGACCACGCAAAACGTGCTACGTACCCGGTAGATCAGTTCATACTGTTCCCGTGTCCGGACGGCACTGGCCCGGCCGCGTCGTACGTAGTACACAATCTGTGGCAGATCCACCGTGCGCGGTGGCACCTCTAGCAGACGCAGCGCAATGTCACACGCCACCAGCGTTCCAGTACGTCCCGTTCCCGGCGAACAGTGCACGGTAAGTGGTCTATAAAGGTTTAAAAACGAAAGCAAAAAAGAACACATTCAAACATTGATTCTTCCTCTAAGACACATAAAAACGCAAATGCCATACCCCTGAGTTCGCTGCAGTGACTTGTGCTTGTCCATGGTGCCACCGTTGCTGACGATACTGGTCGGTTCCTTGCCCGCACCGGCCGGCGTCCCATTGCTGGTGGCATTATTGTTATTATTGTTGTTATTATTATTGCTAGAGTTATCAGTTCCATTGCCGGCACTCGGCTGTTCCGATGGCTGTTCCTCCGACTCCTCCGCGATCGTGGCAAACTCGGCCAGCTCCGAGGGAGACAGCTTCAGGTGGGTGCGCGCCTCCAGCAGCATGCCGATGATGGAAGACTCGTCGATCGGGACGCCCGTGTCGGGCCACTGATACCAGAAGTGCATGATCTCGCGCAGATTGTTGCTGGGCGTGTGGCGCATGTGCACCGTTGAGATTGTGTACTTCTCCTTATTTTCACGGTTTTTCAACGTTAGCTGCGCAAATGGAATGGATTATGTGAAATTAAAGATTGCATAATCTTTGGGGGTGTGTAGAGCCACCTCACCTGGAAATCTCCAAACGTACGGCTGTTGTCCAGTACAACCGATGGTGGCAAATACTCGGCACACTTCTCCACACCGTTTTCGCTAAGATCCGTTGCCATGATGATCACTTTCGAGTTTTGCTCCCACACCATGCGCCAGAAGTCGTTGATCGTGTTCTCCATCGGAGCTTGACAGGCAATGTAATAGTTGGCAGAATCTTTGGGACCCTACGCAGACAAGAGAGCAAGTGCAACGAGAACGATAATTAGTAACCAAGATACCCAGAATCATAGCGACGCTTGCGCATACCTTCACAAAGTTGGCATTGATGTACTCCGTCTTTTCATCGTCATTCATGCGCTTCAGATGAACACGTGTTTCCGGCAGTGGAACTACGTTTGCGTACCTTTAAAGTATGGCAACGGGGTTTCGATCATTTATCACTTTCAACCTAAAACATTCGCTCACAAAGCTTACCGATTCTTATCCTCGCATCCTTCCGGCACCTCATCGGCACGGGCAGTCACGTTCGGGATCTCCTTGAACTCGTCGTAAATGGCCGTCTTGTTGTGGATGATGTTGGCCAACTCGGCCACCGTCAGCGGGTTGGTTTTAAAGTTGGGATCCTCAAACGCCGAGTTACCGTACGATCGTTTGGACATGCGGGCCGTGTTGCCCTTGCGTCGCACGCTGTTGTACACGGACACATTGTCCAGGCTATAAGCGTCGAGACCGACCGGCCGGCAGCGTTGTCCGTACGAGACCTGATTCTGTCGCTTGCGGAACACGATCTGCAACGGCGGATAGTACATCTAGATCAGCGCAAGCGTGCACCTGTCTGCCCAGGGGGTCGGCGGGGTTAGGAACCAGTATTTACACTATGTGCACTCGTTCATACTCGCACGCCAATTCGGAGTAGATAAGGTAAAGGTAGTAAAGAAATTCACACTCCCACAAACCAAGAGAATATAGTTTGAAAACAAAACTTCTTGAGTAAAATAAAATATTGGTCCCATTTGTAATGTTTGAGCAAGTACTCTAAGAAGCTTATAGCAGGATTAATAATTCATGTGTAGTACGTTCCAACAATTTAAAATTCACTCACTTTTTCAAGTACACGTGAGATTACATTAAAACAATCCAGGTCCAATATTTCATCGTATTGATTATAAATAGTTGATTTTTGTACAGATTTTGAGTTAGTTTTTTCCATTAATATGTTGTTATAATAGAAGTTGTAACATGTTTTTGCTCTGAAATATTGTTTATAATTACAGTATCGATCGTGTAACTTGATCTTGCATTTATGTAAAGAAGGAAATAAACAGCCACACTTTTGGGCTATTTGTAATCTACTCCAAAAACCAACCTTATGTACCATCCCATAAGAAAACGTAAAACACCCATAACGGAAGAAACTCGTACATTCGATTCCATTCACACTCTCGCCTAACGCTCATCCACACGTTTGCGTCACTCAGACGCAAGGCGCCAATAACGGAGATGGTTCCTCGACATTGCCACCAGTAATACTTACGAAGGCCGCAATCAGTAGTAGCACCACGATCACGCTCACAATGCTGGCTACAACGGCTACCACCACACTGCTGTCCTCCTCTGCTGCCGGCTCACCCTGCGATTGTTCCGTCGTACCGTTAATGCCCTGCTTAGGTGCGACTCCCTGCTGTTGTCCGGACAGGTCTGTCTGGTTCTGTCCGTCACCCTGCGACGCTCCACCACTACCACCAGTGGCCGGTACATTGTTCAGCTCGATGTAGTCTTCCTCTGTGACCGATTCCTCCTCGGACAGTTCCGTCGTCGTCATGGAACGATCGATGGTACGACGTGTTGTGTACGCTTCCGCCGACACACCAACCGACTGTCCCGATCCCGAACTGCTCTCGGTTGTAGTAATCGATGATGGGCTGCTGGTTGACGCAGTTGTCGTAGCAGCAGCGACCGTAGTGGAAATCGTATCGTACACATGCTTGTCGTCTAACACGATCGGAACCTTGCCGCCATCATCGGCCGACTCGTCGGTAGTCATCTGCGGTGGGTCCGACCGTTCCGTAGTGACGCTAGACTGTCCAATCAAGCTCTCGCCAGCGGAAGCGTCATCAAACTCGACGTTGTTCGTTAGCGTAGCGCTGGATAGGTTCGGTACAACGGTGGTAACACTTGCAACCGTCGATGTTGCCACCATGAGCTTATCGTCGGTGCGGTTCAGCAGATTCTGGTTCACCTCCGAGGATTCCGTGGAATCCTGCCTGTCCAGTGGTTTCGAGTCGGCAGTATCATGCACGATCGGTGCTTCGCTACTCGCTACCGTGGTAGTGAATGTGACGCCGCCACCCATGTCCGTGCTGGCGTACTCGCGCACCGGTAAATCGGTGGTGGTAATGGCGGCAAAGTCTGGCTGCATGGTAGTGGGACGTCTTACCGGCATCGTGCTTGCGAGACGCGTGATCATGGTGGTGAGCGGAATCGGAGGTGTCGTTTGCTCAGTGCGTCTTAGGATCGGTGCCGCCGGCGAGTAGGTCGTTACCGGAACGTCCTCAAACATGCCGAACGCCGTGCTGACGTCCGATCGTTGGGCCGCGCTCGTCGTCGTCGTTGTGGTGGTTCGAATCTCTGGGGTATTGCGCACACCCTGAGACACCTCACTTTCGTCCACATTCTCGCTAACCTCATAGGTGCGTCTCGTGGTGGTTGGCATAGCGTTTACACTCTCGCTAATACCCGCCACCTCATTCGCCATCGTGGTGCTGCTGGTGGAGCGATCTTCAAATTTGAAATCTTCCAACTCTTGTCCTCTGCGATCGGGACTCTCCGTTAAGGGGACAAACGTCGTGTCGACTACATTGCCATCCTCCGTCTCGGCCGCCACACTCTCACCCTCTGCAGCCGGTTTCGTTGGTGCGGCTTCTGTAACGATCGCGGTCAACCGATTCTCCTCGCTCAGCACGTCCGCTCCATTCTCAACGGCCGGAACCTTGTTCGCGTACGTGCGTCTATCCTTTGCACCGGCAGGCTCGTCAGACGATACGGTAGAGCGTACGAACGAACTGTTGGCAAAGTCTGCCTCCTTCATTATGATGGCCCAATCCATCAGCTGCTTCAGGGTATTGTTTCCTACTACGTTCTCGCTGTCATCCCGCACCGTTTCCGTGCTCTCGCTCACTACCTGCCCAACGTCCGATTGCTTTCGTTCCACCATACGCATCCCGGCAAGCGCCCATGCGGCCCCGTTCGGCAGATTAATGTCATTGTCCTCCGTTGTTTCCTCGTTGAACTGGTCCAAGAATTTGCCCTTCTTGGCACGAGCCGGCAGCGTCTGGTTGCGTTCCACCTCATTCGAACTCTCCTCGTACGTGTTCGTTTCGATCTGCGTCCTTTCCACCGACAGTGAACTGTTTCTTTCCACGCTTTCGCTTGCGCGGGATGCGTCGTCCGTTGCAACATCTAGCGCTGACAGGGTGGTCACCGGTAAAGCAGCTTCCGTGGTGAGACGATCCTCCTCGTCGTCATTGGACGAGTCGATTTCAACGGCCGAGTTTTCCTTGAGCAGTGCCGTACCGTTCGGTGAGCTGTTGGATGGTGCCGTGTACCTGCAAAAGGAAAAGAAGGTTAATGGTGTGTAATCACATCGATGGGTAAAACGTTTTATCGATTATACCGCTGGCAGATGTACGCGTAATAAGGGTGATAAGGGCGATTAATTTTAGAAACGAAATCAGACCGCACAGTGGTAATGGCGCCGTTATGGCACAAGAAAAGTATTTAAAAAATGTATGGAAAAACCTGTACAAACGGTACAGGCTCTTCAAGCGTGTACAGCTCCGGTTCACAATAATGATAGGGTCCAATAATAAATATAGGGGAAGCTGCGAGAAAAAAATGCAATGGAAAGCGCACCAGATTGAAAAATGAAATTCAAAGATGTACGTCGTGGATTTCTTGTTAATTTTGATAAAGTAAATTTTTCTCATAAATAATGATTATGAGCAAATGGCTGTACATTCCCCCAAAGCATTTTAATGAATCATATTTTAACAAAACATATTATTAAATATTAACAAACATAATATTTAGATATTATGAGTCTTATTATGAGACTTAAGTCATTCAATAGTTAAACTGCTATAGTTCTGTAGATCCTTTACTTTTTTGCTTTAATTTTGGGCCCAAAGAAAACCAAAACGTGGACCTAAAATGTATGCTATTGTTAACATACAATTAATCGAATTAAATCAAGAATCAGAACACTCGTTTACATCTCACAAATCTAGGGCGCTCGGTAGTAAAATTCGTGCCATAATTTATTTCCTCCGCATTAGAACTGAACCATAAAGAACGCTGCCATTAGAAGAAAAAAAACTCAACAATCTCATCCCACTTTTCAAAATGTATCGATGATTTATCGGCAAGCAACTATAACAAAAAAAACGCACCAACCATCCATCTCTACACTCTCCCGAAAGGTAGGTACTGTTCACATTTGTGTGGAAAGTTTTGGCATTGTTTTAGACCGAGTTTCGGCATAGTTTGCCGCCCGAATAAAGTGTGCCACTAACCAAACGAACCTCTTCTACCTCCGGGCCGGGAGGGGAAATCATGTGAACGAATAGAAGCAACCTCCATACACCACAACGGACAAATTATTGAAAACAGAACAAAAAACGCCGAACAACAAGTGCTGCGGACGGTTGATTGTGTTGTGCTAAATTTTATCATAATTTCTATTCAATTTTCCACCGACCACCGTAATGCGTTTTACACGAAAGGCGCACCCAAATAACGACCAGGGAAAACAACAGCCCAAAAAAAATCCAGCAACAATCATACATGCACCATCGGCTACGTTGCGTACGGTTCGCTTCTAATGCTTCAATAGATCATTCAACAACAGTGTTCTCTTTATTGTACACAGAGCCGGAACAGCTTCATACCAAACCCAATAACAATCACGATCGGTGCCAAAAGTAGCTCCGAACAATAGGCGAAATGGACACACCGAGAAAACAAAAAAAAGCCCTCCCCCAAAACTGAGTGAGTGAAAAATAGAGATCGATTCGATCTCACCTCGACGGATCGATTTGGAGGAAAGGGTTGTAGCAATAAACAAAAAACCATAACACTTTTTCGCTTTTCTTCCTCCCCCCCCCCCCTCTCCACACACACACAGGCAAACCAGATCGACCCGATGTGAGATCGTGGGGGGAGAGAAAATTGGTCGGAAAATCAGTGCATGATTGAGAAATTGGGCGGTACAACGATAACAGATCGGCCGGCGAGTTTCGATCGAAAAGCACTCAAAAAGCAGCGCAGCAAAAGGCGCGACGACGATCGCGCGTGGAAGCGAAACGCGCGGTACCCCGATGGTTATCATTCGAAACTTTTCCAAAGGGAAGGGAAAAGAAAACGCAGCGATGGAGAGATGGATGGAGAACATTGAAAACTTCGCCTCAAACGAGTATGTTGCCCGACGTATGAACGGGAGGTCCCGCTTTCACACCTTTTTTTTCCTTTCTGGGCCCGGTATCGGTAGGAGTTAGTTTTTCGTAACGCAAAGGAGGAAGATTTCTCAGCTCCTACGTCAATCCGGTGGAACTGTTTTTGGGGGTAAAATGTTCCCGCTCGCAACTGCCCTGCTTCTCCGCCTCTTGTTCGCTTTCGTTCATTACCACCACCAACACAGGAAAGAGTGAGGCGCTGAACAAACGAGGCCACGCGTACGCGCCAACTGCAAATGCGCGACGAGCTGGCCGCCAGGCCGCGGGAAAGCGCTCAGCGAAGCGATTGAGATTCGATAGGAAATGAAATTAGACGATTATTGTTGTTGTGGCGCTCGTTGCCACTCCCCGCGCTACCAAAAACAAATCATAACGGTGGTCGATGTTTAATCATGAGCGTAAGTGCGGCCACTTGTGCCTGCTTGCCCTGCACTCTCGCTTCGCGCCACAAAACGAGGCCGCGCACGAAATTAGTACTGAACACAGCGCCCATCTGGCAAGATACGGTTTGAGAGGGAGAGAAAGAGAGTCTGCGCTGGTAAGGTGTAACAAAAACAGGCACACCATCCCAACTGGCCCAACATTCCGAAGATGGTCAACGGTGCGGCAATCGATCATTAGAGCCCTCCCGAAAATGAGCGCCCCATTGTTGTTATCTCCATCCGCGTGCTTGGTGCGCTATTTGTCCGTTGATCACTTACCTACTTAACTCGATCCGTTCGCCAGCACCGTCGGACACCATTGCGGCCGGTGCACTGCCATCGTCGGAGCGATTCGCCGGGCTTGCCGGGCTGATCGTTTCGACCTCTGGGGCAAGCGGCGGTACCACGGTCGTAGTGACGGCGACCTCATCATCATTATCATCCCCATCGCCCCTAAGCTGGGAGTTAATCTCTTCAGCAAGCGAGTCCTGTTCAAAGGTTCCCTGCTGCTGCCCGGACTGTTCCGAGCTTTGCTGCTGTTCGGGCACTGAACTTTGATCCGACTCGACCGACGGGACACGTGGCTCGGACGATCCGGCCGATTCGCTGGCACCACTGCTGCTCACACTCTCCCCTTCAGATCCTTCTGCTACAACCGAACGGGCGGGAGCAGCGGTCGGAGCGGGTGTCGTAATTTCATTGATTGCAGGTGCGGCCGTGTTCACGATGGTTTCGGCCACTTCCGTTGTATCCTCGCTCCTGTCCGTCTCATCCGATAGCTGCTGCTGCTGACTGGAGGATGATTGCGATGCAGAACTCGCACTACCAACGTCTTCCAGCGTTTCGGCATCACTTCCCATCGATTCTTCGCCAGAGGGCGCTAACGTAGTTCCGGATACGCTCGCCTCCTCGTCCGTATCGTTGGACAGCTGTTCGGCCGTGTCCGACAGGGAGGACGCAGGCTCATCCGCCGCACTCCCATCGGCCGACTGCTGTTCGAGCGTCGCACTGTCCGAGCTCATACCATCTGCCGGGAACTGTTCGAACCGATCGTTGGGTCGTGGTGGAGTTGTCGCCACCTTACTGTTTGCCGCGTTATCATCGTTCGGAGGCACGGTTGTCAACTCCTGCATGTCGTCCGCTGCCGTTTGAGCGTCGTTTGGTAGGACGGTTGTCATGGGTTCTTCTGCCTGGCGCCGTACGATCACACGGCCCTGTACAGAGGGTGGATGGCTAGCGAGCAACACTAGACATCCGGTAAGTGCCACCAATGCCACGAGTCGTGCCATTCTGGACGCTTTTCGATTTAACTTTAGCTCTAACATCTACTTTGTGCGGGGGTTTGCGTGGTGGGTAAGCAAGCACCCTTTGTAAACGTTTCCACTGTTTTCTCACAGCAACACTACTCTACAGGGTGATACAGTAGCACTCGGTGAGGTGCTGGTCATTCTTCTGTCCTCGTGGTGCCAATGGTAGTACGGTCACGTTCCTAGGAGCACTTGCCGAAAAGTATTACGAAGAATTCAAACCTGCAAAGAAGAATGGAAAAGTAAAGCGTACCATTAGCCTCAAGGGTCATCAAACAAGCTTTTCCTGCAAAACAAACAGTGTATCTTTTTGTTGTTGGGCATTTGTTTTCATCCAAAGCCAACAGACTTAACGGGCAAAACCTGCAACATGACCACCATCTGCGTGTGTCCGCAAGGCAGGGTCCGATGACGTTCACCCCGTTCGAGGCAATTCATTTTTTCCTATGTCAATTTTCATCTCCCATGACGAAGACCACAACGACTGCATCACAACGATCCATCCGTCCATTTCTCCGTTCAATACTCTATCCCTCTCTTCCCACAGCGTCGCGTAACATTTACTTACATCCGTGCGAAAGTAAAACCGCCAACCGAGCATTATTATTACACCATGTCTTTTCCATCAGCATCCCGATCATACCGATCGACATCTGCTTCATCTGCCGACCGGCGTTTCGCCCGTGTCGGGTTCGGTTGACGCGGATTCCAGCATCACCCATGGCAACAAGCTCGGCATCCCATTACCAACGATTTAAATGCCGTGGCGGGATCGAATGTTTTCTGCACATTACACTTTCACTGCCATCCATGTAGGCAAAGGAACGGGGAACATTAAACAGTACGCTTCTTCCATTGATCGATTGCGACGACTTGGACGGTCGTGTGTTTGCGGCCTACCTCGAACCACCCCATGTGTAGCCAGGGATCGTCGGTACGGTCAATGTTTCTCCAACCGGTTACGAGATGCACTACTTGTTTAGGTGTGTCCCAGGGTTTTTGTACCGTGTATCCGGATGTTGGTTAGTGTACGGCTCACGGACGTCCGACCGTACCACGGTGACACGTTCAACCCGTGTTTACTACGAACGACGGAACTCCATTCATTGAACCGTTCGCTTTCGTCATAGAAACTTGTACGCTTTTGCACTGATAGCGACCCTGACAACGGTCGAACGTGCCCGTCTAGACGGCTCAAAACCTTCTCCATGATCAAGACGCTTCCAGAGCGTTTCTTCATCATTCCAGTTACAGAATGTGTAAAGGCTTTTCAAAAGATGGTAAAACAATTTGGTGACAACAACTGTACACTAGTAGCGTCGTCAGCAGCATGTTCATCATCGCCGGCATCGTTACAAACGCTTGATCTGGATGATCATCGTTCCGCTCTTTACCGCGGCCTACTCTGACAACGGTGACAAACGATGGATGGCGGGTAATTGGGGCCATACACATCACACACACACACACACACACATACGGGCCCATCAACGGAAATCTCTCTGTCGCTTTTTACCGTGGTGTGGAAAATTAAAGTCCGCTCTACCGCGGCCTAACGCTTGCTCGTTGGTGACAGACGAAACGTGTCATTACAATTTTTGCCAGTCGAAAAATAATTTCGCCACACGTCAAGCTGCTTTTGTCATTCTGCCAACTCTCGAGCTTTCCGCTTTCCATGTGGTGAAAACGTTTTATTTGACACCGTTTCTATACAATGATTGCAGCTGGCGTATAGCAAGCGCGATGCTCTGAACCGTGTCTTACTGCCCTGTTCTATCACGGTTGCTTCATATCCTCCGAAACGACTGTCTGCACCATAAAAAGCTAACAAAATCAGGGCCCATTTCCTACCCCTACATGGACTAGGTAGAAGACAACGAACGAATTCCAGCGTAGATCGAGCCACGCGATGATTCGGTGCTTTTTAAACGATCAAGATCATCTCTGATGAATATGAAAAGATGAACTTCTCACACATCATGAAAATGTATGCTGCTTCTGTCTCTATAGTCGAGAGCATCTGCGAGGCAGCATACAGGTAAGTGTTGGGTCGTTTCCTTCAGGACCACACATCTTCATTATCGTCCACCGACGGGCAAGCCATCTGGAGCTAATGGTACAGCAAGTAATAGAACGCACATTAACCATCGCCTAAAGGTGTAAAACTCCTCGCGAACGGGAAAGAGGCGGTAGAAACCTCCACACTCGTCATCATTAGTTGGCTTTCGGTTTGATGCCGTCGGAACAGTCTAGCGTACCATCGGATGACAAATGGCGTGCATTATTAGCATCGCGTGCCTGTGTGGAAAAAAACTCACACAAAGCTCCGCCAGTTAACGCACGCTGCTCGAAACTGGTCCAGTTTGGCGGTTTTCTATTTAATCTCTCGCAACCCCATCTCGCCACGACGACGTTGGTTTATTTCCTTGTGAAGGTAAGGGAATAAGGGAAGTGAAGCTGCCCGTTTAATCGGCTTGTTTCTTGCTGTATCGTTTAAATCATACCTTTCTTCCTTCTTCTGCATCGCACGCGAAGAAGGCACGTACAATTGAAAATCAAATAAAGCAGTTCTTTTTATTCACACTCTCACCACAGCCAGCAATGGGAACGAAATCAATCATCCTCGATCGTTACGTCAACTTCCCCCACTTCGTGCCAATCTTCGGGTGACTAATTATAAATCCATTTGGCAAACCGCAATTTTCGCGTAAATGTATCGTCTTTCGCGTATGTGGAGGAAAAAGCTATGCTTTCTCTATGTAATGCTGCTGGAGTGTTTTTATGGATTCACACAACCCACCACGGGCGGACACCTGTTGCCTGATTCGATTGATTTGCTATCCGACCGATTTTCACCTTGCCGTTAATTGTGGGCTCTCCTTGCGTGATGTCTTTACTATACTCGGTGGCCATCAATCCACACGAACAACAACAATCACAACGATGACGGCAAAGACACGACGGTTTCCCACCCAAACTTAAATGTTGCTGGCAGGTGCAAATGCATATGAAATGTTCGATCAGCGCCGGGCGGTTTCTAACGCCTCATCTTGCTAATGGAATTTCGACACTGCACTGTTGTCCTACACAGCAGCCGTGTGTCTTTTGCGATCGAAGAAAATCGAATCCGTGAAAACAAAAGTGAAAATTTAAAATGCGAAATTCGGCATTGAGGCGTGTTGAAAGTGGGCAATTTTCCACATCCGTAAAAACACAGACAGGAGACAAAACAAAGAGGAAGGTCGTGGGGCTGGGTTTTCTTTTAGGGGTGTGTGTAGGAAATAGGTCTGAGTTTGAAGGCAACGTTGTCGTTAAAATTGCAGAATAAAAACAGACAAGAAAAAAAAAAGATTTTGAATCGATTGAGCTAAAGGAACTACCAATGACTTAGCATATATAACGACTGACGAGTTAGAAAATAAATTTCTTTTAACATTTATGATCAAATGTTGGAGTTCCCAATATCACTCTCGACATTGGCAGTCCTCTCAATTCTTTTCTCTCTTTTTTCGCGTCCAAAACATTTATTTTCTCTTTGTTAAGCTGTTATTTTACATTATAAATGTGTTTAAATCACACGAGGCAAGCGATTAAAAGTACCCTCCGAAGCGGCATTCCAGTTTATACTACCTGTTCATAACTGTTTTCACAACCGAAATCGAACCGGCACGAACGACAACTGAAAGTGTAGGGAAATGCAACATCTGGATCAAATAACACACCTTGCAACTAATAGCATATTTATGACAGAGCGGCCGTAACGGACTGAAATAACATCCCCGCGGTTTCTGGCAGAATGCACCGGCAGGCACTGGCCGTGGCGCGCCGAGCGCTTCATGTTCGTGCGATAGTGCTTTTATGGTGCGCGCGCTTGATGTGTGCCCAGTATAGCACACCAAACTATTAAGTGCAAGCCTAAATCCAGCTTTCGTTAATAGTACCGGTCCGTTTCGAAGGTGTCTCGGGAACGGCGATTAGGGGATGAATACACGCTTTAAAAAGGGTTGTGAGAGCGCTCGGCTCTCAGACCGCCTTTGTGGCCTAACGGTTGCAAGCTGCATGCAACGGTGACACACTTTTATCAATTTTAATATGTTTCATTCCGTGAAAAACAAACTCCACCCCCTCAGCGCCACATCTCCCTTTGTGGGCTTTGTTTTGTAGCTGGACCGAAGCACAAAGAACTCAGCACAATGAGTAAAGAATTTAAATGAACAGCGACGGCACACCACAAAAAAAACCCAACACATTTCAATCAAGACGTTGACTCAAGTCGTTTGACTCAAATTTGTAAAGCGTGTTTTTTCTTTTTGTGTGTCTGCGGTGCAAACTCCCACGGTTCAATACTGAGGCGTAGTACCGCTGTGGTGCAACGTTTTTATTAACGGCGTATTAAATTCCTTTCCACTGAATGGGCAGGGCTAACCGAGGGTAAGCGAATGATTGATTCAAATTTCGCTGATACAGGTTCATTTAAATTGCCCTCTAACACATACTTATTTCAAGTTGAAAACTAGTATTTTAAATAACAATTTTAGAGTTTGAAATGAAAATGATTTAAATTTAACATGGAGATGGCGATCCACCGAATAAAAGAAGACATTCAGCGGCCGTTTTAGCACACGAATATTATTGATTAGCATTTCTATCGATTTTTAATGCACTCTCTTCCTGCCCCTGGGCCCTTTTATCATTGCTTGCAGTATGCAAACAAACCCAAACTAAACTTTCTCTACCTCACACACACGAGCTGATATTGTATGTGTGTATACCACCCGCAGTGCACTCTATGCATAGCATTTGTTTGTTTATTTATTGTGGTTCATCACCTTCCCTTTTAACTGCAGTGAAGTAGTACAAAAAAGAATTCAACTCCTTTACCAACACGCACACAAACACATAGGCCACATTGTGGAAACAACGATCGAAATAGTTACCCTTGAACTTTCAAACGGGACCGGTACACGCGTCCCGAATACCAACCGCGTATAAACCGTTCATGCAAATGTGTGCGCGAACGGGGCCGCTCGATATCTATGCGGCGATTGTTCGGTTCGGAACCCACACCACCGCTACGAAATAAACACAAACTTTCAATGTCACCAAACGGATAGCGGCCGGGTAGTAGTAGTGGTTTTTTTTTTAATGTTTACTTCCGATCCGGAACCACTTTACATCGATCAGACACCGATCCGGTACGATCCGGGGTGCAGGTGGTTGAGCGCAAACGAAAAGAAGCAAACACAACGACAACGATAACAACGCAGCATAAGAGAAGATAAGCAGGTTTAAACGGCAACCCTTACACTGTATACGCTGTACCGGCCCAGCAGCAGCACCAGCTGATTACCTCGAACGGGTCATTAGCAGAAGCCTGTTCCGCGCGTTTTTTTTCCTTAGCAACACCATCCGTGACTCTTAGTACGCTCGAGGCGCCACTACCGCAACACTGCTAAAGAAGAAAAAAGAAGGCATAGACCTGAGACGCGCGTCAATGAACGGAGAAACGGCAACGAACCGTCAAACCGCGCTGGCATTGACATTGACAGGTTAGTGAGCGCGACGCGAGATGGAAAGGATCCGAAAAAGGATGGCAAATCGAAACCAATTCAAACCTGCACATCGCGGTGCAATGTTGGAGCAAGAAAAACAACCGACCGAGGGTATGCAGGCCGTTACTGGTTTTCCATTTCCACCCGGTGACCGCTGCATATCTTCCATTCCAGTGAGACATCTGCTACGCTGAGTGACAAAACGACACACGTGTGTGCTCCACATATGGCACTATCGAATATCATCACTGGCACGATCCAGCAGGCACATTGTCCACACTACTTCCACTGGCCCTACGCGACGTAGTGAGTGAAAGTAGCCCAATTATTAATAATGCACCGTGGACATCATCCCCCCGTCCCCAACACGTTGCCAGACACGTTGCACCAAACCAGTACGCTCGAAAGAGAAAGGACCACACCGGGGGGCAGTCACGTGAATCGATATCACGTCCAGGCGTTGAGCGCCAACGAAAGCGTTGAGGAAACATTCGCTTAGACACGTTGCGGTTGACGCGCTGATCTTGATGACGTGCAACCGCGTTGAGTTAGAATATTGAAAGCAGTGGTTTAAGCAGTGTTCTAAAGTCTTGCATACAGAATGTAAAATTATTTCGTAAAATGCCCAAAAACTTCCAACTCTTGCCTCAAGGTGGCTAACAGAGACAAAGAACCGACGTACGGTTGTTTTGTCAATAGCTTTACGTTCCAATGCTGTTTCGCTCAACCTAGCTTCAAGTTACCATGGAGATGACCTTCAATCATCGCCAACAGCGGTAAATTACGATTCAAACTCGACTTCTGAAATCAACGAAATGATCAGATCACAACTGGACGTAAAATGCTATGTTTATAATACAGATGCTTTTCATTACTGGCACACTAGCTCTGACTATGGAAAGTAGAAGTTACACAACACCTCTGGCCCGTTCCATAAACCAACAATATAAAGCCGCTCAATTCAAGCCCCATGAAGTGTGCGCTTTTACGCTTCAGTCCTTGTTTGGATTTACATCGTTTAGTAAAGTCTCGTACAAAACAAGGGTGACCTATTGGGTTGGATATTCTGATGGTTTCAATCAGCTTCTTGAGATACAAATGTACACACGTACACCGATACAAATAACACACACAAACACACATCTTGTCAGTAAGTGACGTTGTGTCTGAGAATGCAAAACGTGTCCACTGTACATGCAAATAAGTACACAGCTCGAGCTTGTCTCGTTATCTCAGGCTTCTTGCTGTGGAGGCGAGCTGGAAGTCGGGCGACACGGGATTGCGACGTTCCATACTTGTGTGAATTAATAATCAATCAACAGGCAATTCTATTATACGTAACACAATAATGTGAAGATGTTAAGAAGTTGACTTTGAGAACAAACATACAGGCGTCCCCCGAGTTACGACCCCCTCGAGATACGACGATTCGCAGATACGACGATTTTGATTTTGACAGTCAAAAGTTGTCATTGAGACGAAATTGGTAATATTTTTGAATTTCTGTGCTGATAACCGTTACAAACACATTTCCACAGATTCTACAACGCTCCGGGTTTGAATATCTATATAGCTTTTGGAGGAAAATTAATACATTATCGTTCATTATTTTAAATGAAATACTCGATTTCATAGATTCCGACTCTTCAATTTCGGCTATAAACTTTATATTCACAGGTATTCGGCTTACGACTATTTCGACTTACGCTTTGCTTTGGGACATTTTTTCGGTCCCAAATACAGTCGTATCTCGGGGGACACCTGTACTATGAATACATACTGTTACGCGAGACCTTGACTTGACTTGATGTTTTTGCTTTATTTTAACCTAAAAACATATATTTTCGCCTTGAAACATAATTAAAAGTGATCTATGTTTAGCAGCTTTATCTGGAATTTACCAGTCATTAGGTTTACTACATAAAGACGACATCGGATTCTTCATAACATCTCGATTTGAGCCGATTTGATCGTATAAGGGTACATAAAAAAGCCACCATCATTAAAATTAACGTTCGATCTGTTACGGTACTAGGTCGCGCTGCTTTAACCGCGCACGCTGAGTAATTATCGCCGGCATTTGCTCTCCACCACCCAACAAACGGCGACCTCCGCGGTGATGAAGAGACCCGAGACGTCACTTCCCAAGGCAGTATTGCATCGGAGCGCACCACCGTACGCTGCACCGCGGAACCGCAAGCGCAGCGTAATGGAACGCATGCAATTGCACGCACAATTACAACCACTGACCCTGATTAGAAGCCGAAAGAAAGATGAAAGAAGTACGGTGGCAAGGGGAGCTGGTGAGGAGCATTGATCGAAATTGCGTAAAGGTTTGAGGCGGAGCCTCGCGAGAGATAGTCCACACACACTACCACCACTATGAAGAGCGAGTAGTGCGTGAAAAGTACTTTTTTTTCTTGTAGAATAACCACTGACCTTCGAACCATTTAGACTCTGTACATAGCACATCGATGGGAACACGCATCCGATGCAAATTGCAGTTGGGGCGGCACTATCGCTCGTCGATCACGTGGATTCGATTCGTGTCAGCCGATGAGTTTGTGCGCACGCTAAACAACGCACCAACGCAGCAGCGGCAGTCTTCTTGTGCGCAGCTCATTAACACAATTGTTTCCCTCACCTCTTACCCATGGGCGTGCACGCGAGATGGGCCGCAGATTCACGCCCGGCGCATTGTGGGCTTAAACTAGGCACACCGGGTAGTTGGCGTTTTTTTTGCTGTGTGTTTGTTTATTTTTTGCTAGTGACTTTAATTTGAAACCGTTTGAGAAAAGAATGCACACACAAAAATGGTTTGTTTCCCGCTCGGCACTTCACGGCTAACGAGACTCCCAAATGGCCCGGGTCTAAGGAGGTTAAGGTACCTTGTCGTGAATCATCGGGCCACCCCTCCAACCCATCGGTGAAAGGGCAGAGAGGCACATGAACGGCATAAATGGCTGTTTAGTAAAGATTATGCGTGGCGCCGTAATGATGCGCGCTTGGTTCTTTACAGTACTGCAAAAGGAAAGGAAAGGGAGGCCGTGTGGCAGAGACGACTGCATCCCATCCATCTCGGGGCCACACTTAGTACCGCCAACGAAACCATTCCGAATCGATTGCACCCGGCTTCATACTTTCTGAATGAAAATGTTGGCGCCCAGTTTGGAGGTCTGTGGGTCAATTTTTCAAACCGCTTAATTTCGAGGTCAGCGCACAAGCGGAGCACGGAATATCATTTCTATGACGGTACGCCGGATATCTTCGTATGTGTGTGAGCGTATTTTCATTCGCTTCACTATCCGGTCGAGTAACGTAAGGGGGAAGATGTTGAACACAACGTGACGAAGAAAGCGCTTGTAAAGGAACTTAGTAAAGAGCACCATCCTGTAAGTATGTTGCCGTAATTAAGCTGTTTTTTATGCTTCCACACTTGTTTTGGTGATTTACTGGCACAACGAGAAAAGTCGACGACGATCGCTCCATCACACACAACCGATCTTCCACAGCAAACCATTTTGAATTCGTGTCAATGGTGACGCCGAGCAATGTACGATAATGACGCTAGCCTTACCGAATGATTTATCGCACCCCGGTTTATCGTACCAGTACACTCGTTTGCCAATTATCAATTGATCGAATGGGCAGCACATCGAGGGACATCGATCACCCCCGAAGCGCAGGTTGTTGGGTCGATACAAAGGCAGTCGAAGGTAAACAAATAAAAGTGCCAATCGATCCAAAATAGATCAACGCGTGTCACGCTGAACCTGGTAGCGCGTAACGATGGACACAATCGATGACATTGACGCGAATGATGGTCGCATTCCATTCTGGTGCGATGCGATGCGTTGTCCGCATGGTCCCGCCATGAATCACCGCCACGTCGTCGCTGTCACCGTTCGACAAATGTGAACGATGTACAGCTACATTTCGCTGGCAAAAACTCGTTACAATCTCTAGTCCAGTCCGCTTCCAAAACGGAACGGGATGATTTCTGAGTGCACTGAACGCGATCGCATTGCCATGTCGTCTAATTACCACCGCTGCATGCAACCGATCCATCGTTGGCTTAGCTTGATTGGATCGGATTGATAGTTTCCGGCGTGTGCCCTATCGGGAGGTTTCGGTTTCTTTTGCGCAAACATTTTAACTTTGAACCAAAATTGCCCTTACACTGTACCCGTGTCCCCAAACGGAGCCGTTCAAACGCGCTCGGTCAAGTTACTCGGTCAGCGAAGCGTCAAATAGCCGCGTGCCATAACGTGCTGACTCGGAGCGTTCAATCGTAACGATCACTGTTCTGCGACACTTTTGCGCAGCACGAAAAGCGATTGCGCTTATAATTGAACTGATGGATTATGTGTACAGCGTTATAAATGCATCATTTACCTCAGCAAATAGTGTGGATCGATCGAGCAGTCTTTACGTATGTAGTTTTCTAGTTTTTAACATTAAACTTCATGCGTTAATCCTCTTACCTGTAACGAGAGAAATAAAAAAAGAATAAATCAAAATTTAATTTAAAAACGTTATTTCTTTAACAACAAACACAAGATCAACAATCCTACGCCTTAACGCTCTTCTCCCCGGAAATGATATCCAATTAATATCCAAGTTTTATTGATGTTCAAGCTGAATCATTAGGGTAGCAAATTTATCGCATTCTGTTAATTCAAAACCTGACCTTAGCCAAATCGAACGGATGTTGCGGAACGTCTCGTAACAAGACGGCAGGCGGGCAAACGTGATGTCGAACAAATTATATCGATTTATAAAACCAGTTTCTAGTGTCGATCTTCATCTACGTTTCATTTTATTCCAAGGCCTTTATTTGATACTCCAGGACCTTCTTCTCTAGCTACATCACAAAGTGTGTTTTAAGAAAAGTCGAATGTACCACAACCGCGTATAACGGGTCACGCATTATTAAGACAACCTTCCAATACCAGTGCAACCCGTTCTCAGTTTCACTCAATTTGGGAAGCTACCAACCAACCTCACTAGGACACTGGTTTAACAAACCTGCCACACTTAGCCTAGAATTGTCTGGCTGAGCTGAAAGGGGTCAGATCCAAATGACCTTGCCGAACCAGATGTTTCCCGAAATCAAATGGAAGGGCAATGGATTGTGACACTATCTCCGGCTTTTCAATGAATCATTAGGGTTGAATTGCTGAATTATTCTACAAACACACACACACAAACCCGGGTTATAAACCGGAAATGAAGTCCACTCTAAAAATAGGTCCCCACTTCGTACATCCTGCAACTGCAAGGGCGTTGGACATTGTACGAAATAATAAAGTCAACAATATAACCATGATACTGTGTGGAGTCTACATGTGTCTACGAAGGCAGTCGTACCAAAGGAGAGGACCAATTTTGATTAGGGAAAATTAGGTAACAAGCGTAACAAGAGTACGCACGGTGATTGCAGCCACCCATTTTGCTGGAGTGTCGTGAGATTAGATAATGTGAAGAAGCAGCAAACAAATGAAGAACCATTTCAGTCAAGAAGATTTTTCACTTTTTTTTACTTTTGCATATTGAATAACTTGTTTAATTTTTATCTTGAACCACCATCAACAATTGGTACAATAAATAACATCATACTCTTCCCAACATCGCAACACTTGTCCATGACACTTTCTATCGACTTTCGTTATGATTTACATCCATATTATTGCCTTCAGTACATGCAACCTGAAAGCACTCTTCTCATTAGGTAACTCGCCCTCTATTTGCTTCCAAACAAATAGTTTGTTGATGCAATAAGACGAGGGATGATCAACAAAAGTCTGATGTAAATTCAGATTGTCAGCGATAACGTCCAAGAAGAGAGCATTAATACGCCCACCTCTAACCCCCCCCCCCCCCCCCCCCCCACAAAATGCTACAACATAAAGACTGAAAAGATGTTGGCGTGATGGGAGAGATGTTTCCCACGCGATCACTTGTTGTCTGTAGACTACTTATGGTAGAAGCTACCTGCGTGGTGAACATCTCTCTGGTTCGTGATCGCATCTTGCCACGAATCTCCACGAGCGTGTCATCACGCATTCGGACATGTAAATCGGTCAGCACAACGGCCACTGTTGCTACTGTTGGGCTGATTATTGAGATAATCTACACCGTAAGATTAGAAATTCGTTGTTTTCGATTTGCAACCGGGAAACAATCGCCCCTAACGGGAACATGCTTGGTCGATATACACGGAAACCTACCGCAACGGCTCAGCTCAGCTTAATTAACCCACATTTACACATACACTCATATTCACGATCTGGAATCCGTTTACCGATATGTTAGAATTTTCCTCCCCAAACACGCAAAACGAACCCTCATCGCCTTACTGCCAGTTCAGTTAGCCGCTGTCTGGAACACAGACTGGAACTGCACTGGCAGTAGCGCAGACTTTCACTCACACTGCACTTCAATTCCGTTAGCCCAACGTGGTGGTCCGAGAGCACGTGGTGCACGAAGGTCTACGCCTGCTTGGATTGCATTTTCAATTGAATCAACGGTAGCAAACGAGATTGCTTCATCCAGAGTACGCCACCGACGTCCGTCGCGCTATTCTGAGCTTTGTTTTCCCTCAGCACTCTCCTAACGCTCGAACGATGGTGTACAGACACCGTCACTTATCCACCACCGACTGCTCGCGCTTTGGTTTCGATCGTTTCCACAGCTGTGAAACTGGCGGGGTTACACCTTCAACCGTCTCGCGAACCTCGTGAGCATTCGCTCAATCTGTGCTACAGCCAAATAGCGACTGGATTTCTTACCGCCGTTCCAAACACAAACACGGTGCGCTTTTCGCCGGCGAAGGGAGGCAACAAGTTCTGTGTGATCACGCTACACCACTCATGAATCGAATGGAAAAGATCGAAGGAAAAGCCCAATATGGTGGTGGTGGCGCGTGTGCTTTGTCGGGCGTGGAAAATAAACAGGAAACAAACACAAGCGCGCACGCGCGCACTCAGGGCTGCCGAGCTTTGACCAAACCACTAAACCATTGCTAACCACTAAGAAGGGAGGCGGACGTATACTAGGTAACGATCAGCACACCAGTGTTATGTGATGGTTGCGGTTCTATAGTTGTGGTTTTGTTCGTGGCCGTGGTTCGATAAACCCCCACCAAATGTCGGTTTGGGTAGCTTAATTTTTAGCACATTTTTCAGCATTTCGGTGAATGGCGGAAGAAATTCTTCTGCGCTGACGGGCGCAACCTGTTAGCCATACCATTAGGTATGCGTACGCTTTGCTCCACACTGATGCAGTCACATCAGATTTAATGAAGCGATCGAACTAATTGGACCCACGGTAGGTAATGGTTGTTTGCGTCGAAATGAAACGGTTTGCATTTGCAGTATCTGCATGCATCTTGTCGGCAGATCTGCACCAGTTGGCTTATAAGGAATTCGACATGCATTATTCAACAAGTGCAATGATTTACTTCTACAGGATCTACGTGAGGTCAACCCACGGTGTGCTACTATTGCATAAATATTCCTTGAGCGTTTCTATGCAACGGAAGACACGTTGAATGTCTCGATAAGAGTATCAGCTCAACAGCTACACTTAATCTACACCAGAATGTCCTACAAGAACTCACAACATTGTGATAAACATAAAGATGGGAAACAACAATTTCATGGTCACTACCCTACCGTTCTGCCTACACTGCTTTACTTGACACATTGATGAAGGTTCCCAAAAAAAACCTTCCATATGGTCACTTCACTTAACATTGACCAACTAAAGCTGTAATCTCTTCAAGGTGCCTGCTGTTCATGGCTTTACCACGATTCGCACGAATTTCCAGCCCACGCTCCACACAATCAATTGTCAAACCGAGCACGACCAGACCGACCGGGATAAGGGCTATGTCAACAACTGCAGCAAACGTAGCGATTCTGCTTGCCCAAGGTTCCCTAATCGTCCCGGACTTTCGATGTTACTCATGCTTGCGCGCCTCCACTTCTTATCACGTCCAGCACGTTCGCTCACTCTCCCTCTAGATGCGTGTACTGATACCAATGCCGGCGCTCAATTGGACTTTTGGAGAGCACCCACAATCTAAACATTCCTCCACACCCTCGTAACCCTGCCCCACCGTATGTGCAATCCAATCATTCTTATCAGTGAGATAATTTTTGAAGTGCACCAACCTCCACTACCCACCGGCATTGGAGCCATGTGACGCAAGGGAAAGATGTTATGATGGTCGGGCCGTTTCTGTCGTACCAACAGCACATGCAGTAAGCTGTGAACGGTGGCCAAGATTTGCTGACCCAGCTCACATGGTCTCTAAATTCGACACCTTAACCTGCTTCCCGTGCGATGAGAAGAATGGACCCTAGCGCCTAGCTACTGGAATGTAACGTCCAAAAAAGCAAAACCCCATTCATTAGCTAAGAGGCGCGTTAGTGCCAGAAACCAAGCTGCCCTGCAGACATGCCACCGTATTCGATTGCCATGGCGATAACAGCGACCCAACACAATCAGTCTCCAGCTATGTTTTCCCAAGTTTTGTTTTGGGCCATCTGTCAAAAGATGATTAATTCATTGGGTCCCACCCGCCCGTCGGTGGGTGAAGTGAAGCTTAGCCGCTGCCGTGAGAAGACGCCGCGGGTCAGTCAACACCTACAACAGTGCTGCTGACGAGGCAAGCGAACTCATTTATGGCAACCGGGAATAATAATTACAACTCAAATTTACGACAAGACATTAAATTGTTTTTTCTTTTTCTATGTACATCTGCTTTACAAATTTGTGAACACTACTAGCCTAGTGGCTACTGGAACTGCCAACGGTACCAAACATTTCCAACGATTCATGCAACATGCAAGAGCACCAGCTGTTTTTTTTAAGAAGAAGCTATAGAATGATTTAACAATCTCAAAAAGAACATTTCTTTTCTGGTATGTTTGGTGATTGCTACAGTTTTAAGACCGCTAGACCAAATACAAGCAATCGCATTTAATTAAAAGTCTCATAAATCATCCTACCCCTGCTTCATTTCCTACACCCTCTGCATAGATAGATTCAAATTCCGGCACGGAAACATTCTAATGCTTATTGTTTGGCGTACAATCCACAGATGCCGACACCGTAACACGATCCTCCACCTGTCCGAGGCCCATGCTGCGTGGCGATCGTTAATCCTACTATGTGAGCTTTTGACAGCGCACGAGCAGCAAATCCACCTACCCCAACGGATGAGAACTATTTTGCAGTGCTCTTGTCGAACCGTGTAGGCTTTGTTTTCTCAGCTTCGACATCTACCAGCCCAAGTTTCCCAACATCCCAGAACAACGAGCTAACCACCGGGCAGAAACACCACACCACGAATCCCCAGGCCACTTCCGAGCGGCGGCACAGAATGTGACAAAAGCGATAGGCCGCAAACACACTCACGCGCCTTCTCCAAAAGCATTCCTCCTTCAGCCAAGGGTTCTGTTGGGAAAAAATGTGCAACGCGCCCGGTTCAAGGGTAGAACTAGACGACCTGGGCAAAGCACATAACCGCCCGCCACTGGCAGGGCGACAGAGTTTGCAACACACTACTCCGCACACAGCAAACCGCACATGCTTGCGCGCACCTGGGTGTAGTTGTATCGATGGAATTATTATGATATACACACGGAGGCGACGTGCCATGCTAGGTTGTTTCGTGCCGATGTGTGGCTGTGATTATGAAACAAGCACGCGCAACGACTTCAGCCCGACCGACGGGAGTGATAGGCGACATTAACTAGGCTCCAATTGTCCATCGATTGGTAAAACTGTGCGCTGTGCGGTGGAAAAACGTTCCAACGGGAACCGATGTCCGGCGGGTTTGGTGTAGGTCTCCCTAAGGTTTCCACTCTATAGCCATCTGTTGTGTGACCTGATTTTTCGCTCCACTCTCCGCGTGGAAACAGTTTGTGCCGGTGTGTCGCTGTTATTATGACCCAAGCACAGTCCCAGGAGCGGTGCACACAAGTGGAAAAAAGTAGATCAATTTTCCTGCAGCGAGTTCTGGTTCGGGCGAACCGGTTTTCACGGTTGCACTGGCCTATGACGCTGCGGATGAATTCCTCTACGCGTGAGAGGAAAACTTCAGCGATGCTAGTTGATCTCGGCAATGTTTAAAACAAATTATTTCCTGCTTGCAAGAAATATGCACTGCTGAGCTATTGAAAAGGATTGTGAGCCATTCTTAACACTCATGTATCTTTCTCTAATACGTCAATTTTAACACACAAACCAAACGGTGGTAATAGATCTAGCGTTGCTTTCTAGTAGCTTCTTTGCACCTCTCGTGGTAGGAATTGCAACGGCACAACGGACGCGCTGTCCGTAAACAACAACTTCTTGCGCTCCGGATGAACTAACAGTCCGCTCACTATGCGCGTCAAAGTAGACGCCAAATGGTTTGCGGCCATGAGGGCAAGAAAAAGGAAAGATTGTGACGTTAGTTACGACGCTCCGATGCAATTCCATTTCCAAACGATAGTAAACTGTTGCTTGACATTGGGCCCGTTTTGCTGAGAGGATGCGATGAAACGACTTCTTGCAGTTGGCTTTTCTTCCTCCTCTTTCTTTCCATTAACTAGGTCGCTGCTGCTGCTTTGGAGGGCATTTTGCAACAACTTTCTGCGAAGTTCTTGGTAATCTCTCCTGGAACCAAACACACAGAGAGAGAGGAAGTAATAGATGATAGTGTTTTTTATGACGGCAAGTAGCAAAAGTCAGCTGTAGGTTCCAAGCTGTACGTAATGGGAGTTTTGAACTGAAATGGGCAATTGGGAAAACCTTGAACATTAAAAATCAAAAGTAATTTAAATATGTATACCTCATTTGCTTGAGGTTTGGTTTACCCTATTCTGCTTTGTGGAGTACTTATGCTTACAACAACGATCACCTCTTCTATGAATATCAAGAAAGAAAAAACCTTAAGTTTTCTATTCATTACAATTTGTTTTTATTTTTCATACTCAGCACCAAAAAAACGCTAACAACGCATCGTTTGTCATAGTAAACGTTTACTTCCCTAGTTGTTCACACGTTGTTCAAAGCTTAACTGCATTCGTATGATGCAACCCTATGTTGTCCGATCCTCCATACCTTTATGTGTCATGCAAACCTTCATTTTTTGCATTATTATGTACAACACACAGCGTAACATGCACGTCACACATGCCTTTAATACCGGGAGGAGGCACACAATGGTATGGTTTCTTGTCAAGTTGTAGCTTGCTGCCTCCCGTTTACTATCACCATCCATCCATCCATCGTACACGAATCCACGCCAGCCTGTTTCCGAAAATTGAAGCTACCCATTAACGCTGACAGCATACAACCAATGGCTAAAGATTAAAGCTGCAAGCGTCCATTTCCGTTTCTTTTTAACACGACACAATCTTTGAAAAATGAAGAAATTGTACACGAGGTGTAAAAAAAAAACAAGTAAAGCTTAACAAAAAATAGTACTAATCACAAATATCGGTTGCTTGAGGGATGAAGAAGTTGCTACTAAAGACACCTGTAAAAACGCGGGAAAGGCGGAAGCTATCTCAATCGTAGGAAGGGTTATATGAAAATGAAAGTGAGTGTTGTTTTTTTTCATCGAATTTCTGCAAATTTTTCAAACACATGAGCAAGAGGTTTGCTGTATGTGAGTAAAAAACTGTACATAAAGTCTTGTGTCACTATGTAAAGCTATTGTTCCCACACAATTGAATCGATCAACCAAGCCTATTCTTGAGAGTTCAACGTCACAGTTGTTTATTTAGCTAGTGATCGGTTTTTCGTTCCAGCATTCCAGCATTCCAGCACAGAGTACCAACAACCAATCCCCATAGATTTAAGTTTAACTCTTTCTTTGTCAATCAGGATTTTTTTGGGGTGAAGTAAATTACACATTCAGTCACTTACCGAAATAAAGGCAGTTGCAGCAGGAAAGGTAAAAAAATATGCTTCACTCGAACGGTCTCTCGAACGTTGTCTCTGTCTGGCTAACGACATCAGCTTGCTTAACCAACGTGGCAAACACACGCCCAGAAGCGGTAATGGCCCAACCTCCAGGCAACCCATGCAAAATCTCGGTTGACAGCACAAATGGTTGTTTAAGCATCTTGGTTAATCTCATGCCGCAGGGTGTGTTGCTGCCACGCGTTTAATCGCAACCGAACAACCGATTTGCTTGCCCAATTCCCTCTCGGTGTCGTCGTGCTCAACTACTGCGGTACGGTAATAGATGAGGTAGCCCTACTGAGCTTAGTATACATACATACAGCAAATCTATTCCACTTCCCAACATCTCCATTCACTGCTCCAATCCGATTCCGAAGAGATTGATTTTTTTGGGGTTCTTTGTTTCCGTTTAGTAGACTAAACAAATGTTGACACATATATCTGTGGAAACAGTAAAGCAAATAGTGAAATTGGTTCCGTTCAAACTCAACAGCAGACCATGGCATGGAAGTACTTTTCCCAGCAACTTCCGGTTCCAAATTCCTCCAAACGAAGTTGAAAAACGAAGTAAAAGTGACACGGTTCGATCGCAGCAGAACTTCGAGGGTAAACGAATCAAAATGGGCTCAATCGATCTTGCGTCTGAAATCGGGGACATTGCATATATCATCCCACACAGGCAAGCAGCACACTTTCGTGTCACGGAAGTCTCAAAACCAAACACGAAACCCGGGCGACCCGGTCACCGAAGGACACCGGTTAGTGTATTGCCGGTTCTCAGGACTGCTCTGCTTCGAAGTGCTCTCATTTCTTTCCCAAGCCATGCACAATCGATAGAATGGAAGGCCATGTGATAGACATTGCTGGAATGGAAATTTCCACCCACCAACACAGCATATGACGCCCCCCGAAAAAGTGGACAAAGCAAAAAGGAAGATCTAGTAAAAAAAACAGCAGACAAACCATTCCGAATGCAACACGCAAACGCGATAAACGCCATGATGACATGAACGCCTACCGAGCGTTAGTCGGTATTGGTAAGAGAGTGTAACAGCCACCAACTCCGGAGCCCCGTTTTTTTGCAAAAAAATAAAAACACTCTCACTGTACAGAAGGTTGATTATTTCATCATTTCGCTGAAAATACACTTGACGTGCGCTCTAACAGCAGGGAGGAAAAAAAGACCAGTACCCGATACCCTCTACACTCCCCACCCGCGATGGGGTTGTACTACGACGACCCAGATCTAAAAGCTTTTGTGTGCTGGCACGGTACAAGCTGCGTGTTTTGTGAACGGGGGAGGATGTTACACAAAAACTGTGCTTTTTGTTCGTGTCTGGTGAAGGTCTCGGCAAGAAAAAGGATTTCCTAATGTCCAAGTCGGATGAATAATGGTGTGGCGCTATCCGTCCACTTTGGCGATGCCCTTCGATCGCTGCTGTACCAGTCACCAGTCAAATTCGGTGAGCTGGCACACCATAAAAGAAAAACTTCACCTGATATGATCAAAAAACCAGCCCCAACACAATGCAACTGATACAGAATCTAAAAAAACGACCCCAAAAACCAGCGCTCGCTCGAAAAATGGTTTTGAGTTACAAAAACACAATTGCATGTAGGCGCCGCATTGTGACGGTCAGTGAAAAACACGAGCGCACGAGTTTACAGGACGTTTCCATTCACGTGTTCTTTGCCTCAAGTTTTAAGTATCCCCTGGCCAGAAAGGTCTTATCTACAGGGACGTGCTTTACCGGTTAATCATGCTAAAGATCAGGTCACGCATTTCTCTGCGTGCGTCCCTTTGCGTTTGCGTTCTTTCAGCAAAAATAGTTGGCGAATTTCTTCGCAATGTGGTAGAAACTAACGATATCTTAAACAGTTATTCGCCTTATCGCGGAAGCCACCCAAAGTTGGAATCGAGTATGTGATACAACACGTTCTTAACATGCCACTTTTGACGCTGGAAAGAAAATTCCGGAGTTGCAAAAATTTTCGTGCTGTCATTTTTACAACATCCACTTACGCAAGAATTTACGGCAAAGAATATGTCCAGACACGAACAAGGAAGACACGGGGGATGCCACAATCCATCGCTCCGGCGAGAAGGGGCGCGCATACTTACGCAATCGTAAATTTGTGCAAAAATGTCTGTTATGCTCGTTTCACTTCCGCGATAGCCTTGCGATAGTGAGTCTGTCTTGGTGTCGGAGCATTTCTAATGCCTCCTAATGCCGTTTCCAAGTGGTACCAACACCGACCTTCGCATCTTTTTGAATCCCGGACGGGGCGACAATGATCGCTCTAAATTGGACGGAATTATCCTCAATCGAGCTCGCTGCCGGAGAAAGATCAGCACATTGGAGTGCAAAGTGTGCCCGCCCGGCATATCAGTATAAAACCTGTACTGATAGCGTGCGGACGGAATGGTTACTCGGCGACCAACGATGTCGATCCGCAGATCCGAACGGATACGGTGTGTAACCCTGCTGGCACCGCTGCTGCTGGCGCTCTTCCTTGCGGCTGTCCCAACTGCCAGTGCCCATCAGTGTTTCTGTGGTGTGCGCCGAGCGCAGAACGAAACGATCTACCCGGACGTACCGATCGAACCGGGCGAGTGGCCATGGCACACGCTCATCTACTACTGGTCCGGCTCGCGGCTTGACCCACCGGCCAAGATCTGCGAGGGTGCACTCATCGACGAGCGGTTCGTGCTGGCCGCGGCCCACTGTCTGACCGTGCGCGGCAGTTCCGATGGCGAGCTGCTGCCCTCGGATCAGCTCGTTGTGCACGTCGGCGTTGTGTCGGTGCAGCAGGATAACGAGCGTTCGCGACGATTCCAAGTGCGCAATGTGACGGTGGAAGATGAGTCGGACCTGGCACTGATCGAGCTGCAGCTGGGTGAGCCGCGAACCGCCGTACCGAAGCTGATGCCCGATTCGAGTGCCTCCAGCGACGAGGATGGCAGTGGCGGTGGTGTCGATGTGGCGGAAAATTTGCAACCAGTGGTGGCTGATAGTGGCGGTTGGAAACCAATTCCAGTGTGTCTGGTCGATGCACTCGATCTGACCACCCTGTATGGCACGGAAATGTACATACTGAACCAGAGCCAGCGGAATCGCCTGGGGGGCTATGAGCCGGTACGGTTAATACTGAACGAATTTCTGCTCTGCTCCGGATCTACGCTCGCCATGAAGTCACGGTCGATCAATGGAACGACCGTTTCCTTCACCATCAAAGGTAAGTCCCGGGGCGGGGTGTGCTGGTAACTTTAGCCCAACGACTCACTCGCTCTGCTTTTAGATCTCAACCTACCGAGCAACGATAGGGGCACGGCACTATACTTCAAGCACCAGGGCACGTGGAGCCTGCTCGGCTTTACCGTGTCCCGGGCCAGCCGCCAATGGACGCCCGGTTCCGTCTGTCTGCCGAACGATATCATTTCCTTCGATTGTCTCTATCCGGCACTGGACTGGGTGATGGAAAACTTTGGCGACACCAACAGCTAGGGCTACGGATGGTGGAAAAGTGCTATTGTGTGTGGGTTTTGGACCGACCGATCGGTCGGTACTGGTGCTTGCCGCCCAAAGCCTCTGGTGAAACAATAAATAGCGATTGTGCCATGCGGAGGGTCGCTATACCACTCGGTCGCTAAAGATCTTCAATATGCCTGCAGACGACTTCCTGCTTCCGAACGGTGACTATTTAGATGGAATTTCTTGACTCGCCAAACACGGGGGTTGGGCATTTCTATGTCAGTATGTTCGACCGTTCCCAGCTTGCCTCCCAAAACCTGTGTCCGAAAACGGAAATGCAAATTTCTCTTTCAATTATTTGACCGTCCGCATTCGGCTTTTCGCTTTTCGTTGCTTCTCGAGCTTTCGAACACGTTACGGAATGGATTAGGCCTGAGGGCCGGCACTTGTACAATGCTGTTGGTCGAACCGGTTGGATGGTTTTGGGGTTTAGATTGAATCCCTTCCACTTGCACCTTCAGGCCGTGAACTATTATTTTCATTAAAGGGACTACCGGGTAAGTAGCAGCGAGAAAGTCAAGATTGTACTGTTTCTGCTCCTCAGTTCTCACGATGAAACATTTAAGACCAGTAAATGTTAGATTTCAGCTGCCACTTAAGCAAACAGTTTAATGAAATTTTTCGAGTTTCACGACTATTATTTAAAAACAAAATTTAATACCTAACTCTTAATTATTTACAACAATAATTGATGTTATTTGAAGTGTACAACAATTCCAACAACAACATACATAAGTCATCGTCGATGAAGACAGAAACCCCGGAAGACGAGCAAAAAACGCCCCTCTTCAAACGGCCCATCATAAACAATCGATAATGGCGAAGGCAGACGACGGCCCGCCGGCACGACGGCTATCGTGTAGAGCGTTTCCGCTAACTGTTTTTCCCATCAGAACCGCCCAGCAGAACGCAAAACGCAAACATGCGGCCGGATGTGGTTAAGCTACCTAAAGCTATCTATCGAACAAGAACGGTAACAAAGCGAACCAGTGGTAAAGGCACAAAATATGTTTAGCCAATTTTGCTAACCTGCGCACGTAATGGAATGCGCAAGATAACGTCGCACGAATTGTTGCGCACTCACCGAAGGGAAAGAATACGCACTTGTTGAGCTTCTTATCGATGAGCGAGAACATTAATGGGGTAGAAAAAGATAAACAAAAAAGCATGCAGTTATGTATTTGCTCAGTTAGCTTGCTTCCGTGAAATTATCACACGGGCCCCCGGGTCAGACACACTGTAGCCCGATGTCACGATCGGTTTTTACTATCTACTTATCGGTCGTTATCGAACGAGCGATATGCATTTTGCACTGTACAAATGTGCAATTCTTTGTGTGAGTGTATGAGCGGGTGTGCAACTCACATGTTGATTTCTTAATGCAGTTTTCTGATGGATTTCTCTCGCCGAAGAATTAACAATGGTAAATATCTTTACCAGCCAGAGGCAAAAATACAAAACTTGAAAAAGCTCCACCGACCGGGTTGGAAGTTTTTCTTGGTTGACCATTTTTTATCTTTTTTTAAACAATTACCCACAGTGTGTCTTCTTCAACTTCCTTGATAGACGTTATTCAGCCAGCCGTTACGTCGGTATGACTCACCCTGAAGCTCATATCGTCTCGTCTCGTTGTATCTGCGTCTCTACCTTCCGCGTTTGTTTCATGTGCCTTTTTTTGTTGGTTTTCTTCCCCCATCAGTCGAACTTCCCCGAACAGCTTTCGCTCTCTTTGATGCTTCTTGCTTAATTTTGCACACACACGTATTTATTCATCTCGTAACTGCTCTCTCGATGCACAATAAAATGCAAACTTCCCAATGCCTGCAAATGTACGGTTTGATGAACGCGGCGAATGCACATGGGACGCCGATCTGACGCAAATATCAAGCGGCATAGCGTTGCACACGTGTTACGCTACGGCGCACACAGCAGATGCGGCCACTAGCTTCGCGTAAACTCTAGAAGGCGGTGAAACGTGTTGGGAAGAAAACGAACTGTACTATAGCTGTTCTCGCCCACAATGACAAAGAAGCAATGTGCATTTTTTAAGTGTTTGTGGTTTATTGTGATTATTATTTGCTGATACGTGCTAGAAATAGTTGTAAACATGTTTTATGTCTAGTAAAATAAAAATGGAGAGTCTCTTGTATTATTACCCAGAACGAATTACCCAGAAGAACGACTGAACATAATATACCTAATTAAATATAAACGGCGGAAATAGACAAATAAGACGAAATACTCGACGGCGAATAAAACGAAATAGGAAGATTTAAAAAAAACATACTGAATCCAAAATCAGGTATCTACGTTAACCTTTATTTATGTTCTCATGATTCATATCCACCTATTTTAAGCCTCCCAACAACGGACGGAGCTCCTTCTTGGAAGTAACAACGCAAACGATTAAAAAAAAATTCTTGATCCTAACTCAACGTTGAAAACGATTGTGACCAAAATATTTCAGAGCATATAAACCTTTTCTTTTTAACTAAGAATCAATTTATTTCTTCTATCTACGTCCACTTTTATTCAAAAGATTCCACTTTGAGGAAACTATTTCCGTTTCTTCGTACGTATCACTGAACACGGGATGTTTTCACAAAGCAATTAAGCCAAATACTGTGCAATAAAGTCATTTATGGTGCGTCTCAATGATGCCACAGACTTTACCAATTTTACCATAAAAGGAAAGCAACGAAACATGTCTGTTGACCCTAAAATATCAGACCTTCTACAACGCAAGCCAATTTTTGTTCAAGGCCAAGGTAGAGTAGATATAATGAAATAACTACTAATATCACCATCACTTCGCATTTCGCATTCAGAAGAACAAATATACATTAGGAAACCTTTTCAAAAACTGAAAACTTACCGAAATCTTTCTTTCTTCGATACCGTCGGCGGTTCCTCTAAGAGGCGCAACACAGTTCCACAGGTTCGTCACTTGCAGTCCCTTCGCACGATGAAGTCTATTGATCGTGTTATTGCCGGAGAATAACTCTTGAAATCTGTACACCAAAGAAAAACACTGTTCTTCAACACTGACCACCCAATAAAACCACTTTACACAGCCTCCTGTATGAGTTGTTTTAACCTATAACTACCCTAAAAATAATAAAATTATTTAAATTAAAAACTACATTCATCACAAAATCCTCCTTTTTTGTGTTATGAACGCACAGCGGCTGAAGCTTTCGAGTCGATCGTACGATCAAAACAACAACGCTAAATGTCACCACTACCAACGCATAGGGAAGCCGCTACACAACCCTGTAGCTTTTTATGTATGGTCATTCATGACGAAGGCACGTAGCCTCAGTTGCGCGTAATGTTGCCGTACGCATAGCAAAACCGAGCGAACGTATCCGTAGGAGAGCGAATGTAGAGTAAGGAAACGATACAAAAAATCATTAAACTGAACGTCATAGAATAAGCTCGTCGCATCAAAGCTTGTCTATCTCACACAAACATCGATCGCAGGATAATCTTGCAACACTCAAAACTGGCAAGCGCGCGCACGCACACACACCAACACTTCACCATGTTTCTATACGCACTGTTTAGCATAAGAAAGGTAGCTGAAGCACCAACACCATCAACACCACAGCCCTGCAAGCCACGATCATGCACGGGAACAACCGAACACGATTAAGATTTCACTGTTTATTGCTCAACGCGTCCTGAGGTACGGCACTACTACTACATATTAAACCTTTGCAATGACGGAGACACCAGCATCTACAGCAACAAAACCACCCTTAACCAGCAACCGTGTGAAAGGGGATGATGATGATTCATGAACGGGGGTTTGTTTGTGTTGACACAGTCACACAAACTCATCCATCGAAGCAGTGTTCATGAGTGTTTCTTTTTGTGCGTTTGCTTCGGGGACTGTTCGCTCGTGATCACTTTCGAATTGCGACGATCCATACTATTGTTGTTGTTGTTGTTGTCGTCCCCCAAAAAACGTCACCAAAATGTCATCAATGGGCGACTGGTGGCATTGACAGATTCTTGGTCGCCGTGGGCCAACGTCGTCGTGGTCGTCATAGCCACCGTAGGGTGAAACACACTGGGAAACGCACACCACTACCACGATGAGACACACGCAACAACACAACACTTCACCTCATCGACGGGGAATGCCGTTCCAGCACATGGTTTATTCGGGTGGGAGGTGTTGGGAATTTCCTTCGCACCAGCTTCGCTCATATGCTGCTGCTTTTGTCAACGAATGTTTTCTTAGGCAAGCGAACACTTCCTTCTTTCACTAAACTCAAACATATTGAACGGCAGACGGTTTTCGCGACCTATACACACATTGTCTGAGGACTGTTTCGGTCACTCTGTATTGGCTGTTCGTTTGTTCATTTGCACTTTTTAAGGTTGTAGAGAACCCCGTGGCTTTAACACCACAATCAATAAAGGTTTCACTAAAATCCAATTCATTTTTAGCAGCACAATTAAACCGACGAAGCGTTTTTTGCAGCATATAACTAGCAGAGGTATGGATTATTCGTTTTGACCTCCCAATGTGTCCCGCTTTGCTTAGCAACGCTTGCTAGTACAAATCTCGCCCGTTAGTTACAACACAACACAGCAAAACGGTATACGAACCCGCAGCACACTACTAACTAACTCTGACGCGGCCACTACCGACGTACGTCCGTCTTTCTAGGCAGCGAAGTATCGAATGAATCCGAACGGAATGAATGGAAACAAGTGCAGCAACTGCGCGAGGCGCCTGTGCTGGATGGGAGAAGTTTCTTTTTTTCTCGTGTGTAGGTAGCATACGGGGCCAGGCATGTCAAACCCGCGTAGTGGTGGTGTAATGTTAGCGGTGTTAATGTAATAATTTTGTTCAAACAGCTGGTTGAGTAAATCCAAAACAAAAAATATGTACCAAATACAAAATCTATTCCTATTTTTTTAAATACATATAAAATTAAAAAAATTAAAAACGATCTTTTTAACAGAACTTGTTTCCAACAGAAACTCTTCCAACAGAAACTTGTTATGTGTAGGCAGCTTTCTTTGAAAATAGTTTTTTAGTTTTCAATCTACCTTTGTTAATTGAAAAACGAGCTATACTTTTGATTGTACAAATTTGTTTCATGCAAAATATGTATCTTCAAGATGTTTTGATTAAAACCAATAATGAATAACATTTGTTGTATTATAAAATCCAGTGTTCGACGCCAGTATTAGTAAAAACCAACGTCCCAACGTGGTACCGATCTCGGTGGTTTCATAATACAGGTGTCCCCCGAGATACGACTGTATTTGGGACGGAAAAAATGTCCTAAAGCAAGGCGTAAGTTGAAATAGTCGTATGTCGAATATTGGTATATATAAAGTTTATAACCGAAACTGAAGATTTGGAAACTATGAAATCGTATATTTTATTTACAATAATGTACGATAATGTATTAATTTTCCTCCAATAGCCGCTTACACGATATAGATATTCAAGATCGGGGAGATGTGAAATCTGAGGAAATATATTTGTAACGGTTAGCTGCTCAAAAATTCAAAAAAAAAATACGTCAATTTCGTCTCAATGACAACTTTTAACTATAAAAATCAAAATCGTCGTATCTGCGAATCGTCGTAACTCGAGGGGGTCGTAACTCGGGGGACGCCTGTATGGTAATTATGTAGCGGAATTTGGGGCAAGTGTGCCATACGGGGCAAGAGTGCCACCTAGCATTTTTCCTTAAAAACTTTAGTTTAATGATCAATTGTGTATACAGTTGCTTGTTTTCCAATGACTAGGTATACTGAGCCGAATTTCATATACACCAATCGATATTTCACATTGTTTTGAACTGATTTATATTGAGTTTCAAAATTGAGCAGAATATTATAATTTTTAAATCCAACCAAATAAGTTCTCAAAAATTATGTGAACAATCAACCGAGAAAATATTTACACCACCGTATAGCTGAGAAAACGTGAAATTGTTTGTGGGGTTAGTTGAAAAAAACTTTTTTTTTGTCACTGAAAAATTCAATTTCAAAAAAGTTACAACTTTTGGGGCAAGTGTGCCATCTCTGTTTGGGGCAAGTGTGCCACCATCTTTCATAGGCGCGAGCTATCAAAAATGTAAACATTGTTGTAGCGTTCAGCGGTATGGTGCGTTTTTACGAGCGGATTCTACTCTGGAAAAACAGACCAGCAACAACCCATATTGCGATACAGTTTGTGATGAAAAGGGGTTCATTGGTGACTCAAGACATGTAGGAATACATACACTAGTGGTATAAACGTAATAATTTCCAATTATCAAAGAAATACGGTTATTTTAATCAGGTGGCCGTCTTGCCCCATACGAGTGGCACTCTTGCCCCATAGCCCAAAAAACAACGTCTTTTTGGACCCTTTTTAAAACGCTTCAAAAAATGTTTTGTTTGCACTTTTTTCAAGCGAAACTCATTTATAAATAAGGAAATAGATGTAAAATGGTTATGAGATTTAAATCGGCTTTTGAAAAACACGTTTTAATGAGTTATAACTTGAAATGCTTAAGGTGGCACACTTGCCCCAAATTCCGCTATAACAATAACAAACTGTTGCATGTATAAATAAACGAGCCTGTCTTTAAAATCAGTAAGAGGGGATAGATTGTATTCCGACATTTATTTTCAGAAATAACTTACAATAGTTCATTGGATTCATTCAACCCACTTCAATCAATTACTAAAAACTTAAACTATGTAGTTCGCGTACGTTAGAAGAAGTTGTTTGACACGCCAGATAAAGAGACCTATATCCGTTAGATAGAAAGAGAAAGACCGAACCGACAAGTATACACTGAGAGACAGACACCATCCGCTTGACGTACGCGTGAGCTTTTGGGAGAGAACGAATGTTTGTGACGTTCGAGTGAGAGAATAAGCAAACAAAATAGCTGGCTATACACTAATCTGTAGATGTATTTCAGTCCAGCTGGATTACTATAAAACTTATTTTGTTGTTGTTCCAATGCCACGATAGGGAGTAATAGATAAAATAGTAAAATAATAGAGATATAATCTATATTAATTATTGAAGCTATTTTACATTTAAACCTTGTTTCCTGAACAGGATACTTATGTACTTTCTTATATCATTCGAATCGACTGCATTCAGGTGCAATTTGCATTACACTATAAAATCGTGCAAACCTAGCGCAGAGCTCCATAAAACAAGAGCGCACACCATACCATTTCCATCAAATTCGCGCATTTCTCGCAGCTCCATCTTGGCCTCGGTTGGAAAACACTTGTAAGTTCCATTCCTCTTATTAGTTCACTCATTATCCACTTTCGATCGAAAAGGTGGAGGAGGTTATTTTTGCTTGTTTGCCCACCATCTTCACCATCGAACGCCCAAAAAGTGGTGTGTGTGTTTGTTCGCCCGTATTCCATCTCCTCCATCTCCACCAACAGCAAGGAAACGGAGAAGGAAAAGAGCAGTGAGCTATGCTATGTTTTCCCTCCAGATTCGTTTCACTTTTTCCCGCTACGTTGCCTCTGAGAGAGATTTTGGGCAGCGTGAGTGACCAGCCAACGCTTCCGATTCAGTGCAGCAGCATCATCTTCAAGGCATCGGGCACAACTGACCTGATTAAACTTCGCCCAGTCAACTCGTTAAATTAATGCGCAAGCATTAAACACATAAAACCAAGCCGACTGGCCGGCTGTTTGGAGGATGCAGCCAATGCTACCAACTGAAGCTAGTTCCTTGCGAGCATTTGCGCTGCAAGCCGTAGCGCAAGACGAAGACGGGCCAATAATTATAAACAGCCAAAAAATGCTATGACGATGGCAAGGAAGTAGGAAACCGGCTTAATGTTTCATTCATGACGTAAGTAAAAGTACGAATTTTCACGAAAATCATCCCATATCACCCCCTCTCGGATGGTCAGTGGTTGAACATATGAAATCAAGCGCTTGTCCCAATAAGCAGCACAGGCAGCAGCACGCACGGAATACGCTCACGGTGTGCATTATTTTGGGCTTGTAAAGTTGTAAACATTAATTGTCCCCTTTGGTTGGTCCGTCGTCACCGTGGGTTTGAAGGCTTCTCGATATTGGTGGCCAGTATCGTGCCAGCGAGCGGGATGAAGATGAACCAATAAAATTGATCTGCCTCGGTGGGTCTGCCTTGGTGCAAACTTTCGATTCCTAACCGCGGGATGTGTAGTTGAGAAAGTAAAAAAAACACACACACACACGTGTATCTCACGTGGAGTTGGACTAGTTTTTTTTTTAACAGCCTTTCGTCACATTTCAGAAAAGTCGATTGCCGCATGATGTTGGAGCAGTTTTAACCGACTTTGATCGAATTTAAATTGATTACTTTCCCGTTTTATTGGATGTGCGATGGGGCTGCATTAATGGCTTTACTCCCCTTCTTTTACGGTCACACGATTTTTTTTTTCTTCTTCTTTACGGGTCAAATATGTTATTTGTCTATCATCCCTAGTAGTAAATTGTAAATTAGTACTGTATCCATAAAAGACCGTTTTAAACAATGCTCTGGCGTTTTAGATATACGCATATTGTTTGTGTTACTTAAATTTAACATTGTTTTACTACCATTAGAAATATGTGTTACTAAAATGTGTCTTTTGGATCAATTTTAGATGAATCACGAAACCAGCAAACTTTTTCAATTCGCGAAACTTTAAAGTTTCTTGAAAATTTTTGAACAGTTGGATGATTTTGTATAGTTAATTTTTTTCAGGATATGTACTTCCACTACTTTATATTTAGAATATATTAGTTTAGTTCTCATATTGTATGTAGTATTTACATTGTTTTAAATTGCCTAGCAAATTTTCAAAGATTAGTTACTTTAAAATCTGTGCACATTTGTTATCTACAATATAGCAGACATTGAATTTAAATCCCATCTTCACCCACGAGTAAATATCTTCCTTCCAAACGACACACTTTTAATGACTTGCATAATGTTGCACCGTTTTCACTCACTCACCGAATTAAAAAACGTCCACTGTTTGCCGTCCCAAACGCACATGAGGAGGAATTATTTGCGAAAACGATTACTCCACCTTTCCGCCAAGTCAATTCACTCGTGCACGGTAGCTAGTTTGTGTGTGTGTGTGTGCTTTTGTTTTAATTTACACACCATTTAGAAAGGAAGGAAAACGCACTCGCAAATGCGTCGATCCTAAGCAAAAAGCATGTCCGATTAAAGTGATCGCGCGAAAGGACACGTTGGCACAATCTACGCTTTCGAAGTGAAAAACTGAAAGCGCCACTGGGAGCGACGAGGGCAGCCCAAGATAGGCGATTGCACGTTTCCAACTGTTTGGTGTTTGGGTGGCGTCCGGTTGGACGATCGATTCCTTAACGCTCTATTTACTTCCTGCATCTCGTGCGGCTCGCGTCGGACGCGAGGCATGGATCATGGTTTTTAGGATTTTCCTTTTCGTGCTTTCCACGTCTTTTCGCTCTATCTGTATTTTTTTTTATCATTCCTCTTGCGGATAAAGTGTGGCAATCGCGATCATTGCTATCGAAATGATTTGAAACTATTAGAAACTATAAACTGAATGCAGCTGTGGCAGTGTAAATGGTTTCAACTTTTCACCAACACAAATCGTCGCAGTGGAGGAGAAAAACACAACCACTACAACGAAAAAGCATTATTTGACCATGGAGAATGCCTTAGGTGATGCGCAATATAAGCGCAGGAAGATATGCGCAATATTTAAGCTGTTTAGTTATAAAATTTTGGAAAAGTTTGGAAAATGTCGTTTGAGCCCTTTTCCTATTTGGGTAAAATAAATGCAATGAGCAAATATAAAATAATCTCAGATAATTCAAAAATTATCACACAAAGTAAAAACAAAATCCATCGTAATAAGCAAATTCTAGTTCTACAACACTGAACCTACAACCAATGATAAACTGAAAAATAAATAAAAAGTGTAAATTTGAGCAAGAAGTTTATAACAACACACATCGAGTTTGGGAAAATGAGTCATTGGTTTTACAGATTCTGCAACCAAAGATTAATCTACGATCTAGAGAAAGATCATTTACAAGTGAAAGCTCACCACTTGCACATGTCGAACAAACATGTTGAAAAAAGCGCGAACGATAAACTAGACCTCGCGATCGATGGCATACGAAGATCGCGAAAATGATTTAGAGATAGCAATTGTATCGGCTGTAAACAAATATTAATGTAAATGGGTCCCTATCAATAACGAATCTCTATGTCTGCCTCATCCCAGAGCATATTAAGCATATTTGCGCACGCAGATCGCAACAACGATCGCATTCTCTCGAAAGGGTAAATGCTGTAAACTTTGCATAAACAAAACAAACCACTTTAAACAAGTCTGCCGGTGACACATGGGGCAATTAATCAAGTTTAAAAGTACGCAAATCAACATTTATAACACTATTGAGTGAGTGGAATTAATTTTATTGCATTTAAAGGCAACATAATACATACCAATCGATACATCGAGTTATCCCTCGTGTTTCGATAATGTTTTTTCGTAAAAATCGAATCACATAAAAAAACTTTCTACACCTTATGACGCATATTCATTTTGAACGGGTCTCAAGCGCACCCATCGTCACCCGCCAAAAACCGCTGAACCATGCAATAATGTTTTATGGAACATGTAAATGCGATTAGAGCAGTTTGTTCGACAAATTGGCTTCCGCATTGAGGGGCTGCGCTGTATTTTGAAACAGAAACATCGGCAATTTAAATGCGACTTCAAAGCTGAATAAGTCTGGCAGCTTGTTATACATTTGAGGTATCTTGGTTTTCATGAAGTTCAGTAAAAGTAATGGAACTAAAATACACACAAGGCTTGTGCAGTTTTTCAGCGAAGAATGACAAATTACATATAATACGATCCTTCCAAAATACCTGAGATTCAAGACTCTGCGAGGTTACGTGACGTGAAGAGCAAGGAGCGACTGATCCAGTACAAACCTTGAAGAAAAGTCAATTTTCCATTTGCATTTGTACTTTCAATACACAAAAAGTATGCAAAACGCACTAATCAATGCGTACAAAAGGGAGAAATGTAGAGAGAGAGAGAGAGAGAGAAACAGAGAGCATTTCATCTTCATGATGAAACACCACCTTATTGGCGCCATCGGGGTGCCCAATTTTTGCCACTTACACTTACACCAAAAAACACCAAAGTGCTGCTTCTCAATCGATCGATCCACTTTTTTGTGTGAGTGTGGATGTGGTTTTATTTAGCTTTTCTTGCCCCACAATGCTGCCAGTAGCTCGCGCGTTCGGTGCAATAATTTAATAACCTTCTTTTCCCAAATAATGTGTTTACGCATTCGCAAGGGAAACGATGGGTAAAGAAATACGCAAACCCCCGTCCCGAACGTGTCGATCGCACCGGGGAGTTATACAGTTATGCACTAGGAATTGATTGGCTGGCCGGTGATGGTGCACCGGCAGGAAGAATTGCTTTTATAATGAAATTTGTCTAGAAAGCTTAGATACTGCATATGAGAATATATACATATTGCGTTGTGTTTTGAAAATGTCTTACTTTTTTGAACAAAATTACTTTTCTTTTCTTACATAACCTCATATTTTGAGGTGCTTTTAACAGTGTTAGTTAATTTTGTAAAGCTTATATACAAATTCTTAACCCCATCTTTATTTATACCCTAACGGCTACGGCCACATTGCTTAATGTTTCTATTCCTAAGCCATCAATGTGGGCCATCGTCATCAATTCTGAAGTGCATACACTCGAAACGCAAATTAATTTCCACATGTGCCAATTGATCGCCCTGCCAAATGTATACCCTTTTCACTCGCTTAAAACGTGTCAAAACACCGTTTACTGGGCGTATTGGCCAAACATGCTCGGTCAACCCGGCGTGCGCACTTCAGACTCCTTGCGGGCTGCCCAATAAATTCAAACCGCGAAAACTGCTCTGACACATTCCACCTCATGTCTCGTATCCCGTACGGAACCTGTCCACCACCGCTGGGGATCATCGGGGGCCTTATTTAAAGGAGGGCACACTCACAGTCGGCGCCGTGGGAAGCACAACAAGCACACAACATCTTCCCCGGTGCAGAGGGAGGTTTCTTTCTTTTTTTTTTCTTCTAATGATAGGGACTTTGAAATGGAATGCGGAAGGTACAGCTTGGTCTGTGGGTTACCGAAAAAAGTTGAAGATAGTTTTTGCTGTGTGTGTGTTTTTTTACTTGCGTTTTGCTTTGTATGGTGAATGCGATAATTAAGGAGAGAGAAATTTGCTAAACGAAACCTCATTGCTCACCATCCCCTTTTCCTATTGATGGGGGTGAGCATATGCGAGGGAAGGAAATGAGCCACAATCTGCAATTCTTATTGCTCTTTTCGTACTACCTTTTGACCTAACAGGTACACACGGAAAGATGATCATGATGCGATCGCCGATATTTTCACCTCAAATCTAGAAGAAGAAAAAACACACATACACAACATCGAACAGAGCATATGCCGTATCAAAGTACTGAAGATGCTTTGGTTGATGTTTGATGTGTTTTTTGCTATCGCTAGTGCTACTATTATCATTACCATCTTCATTTAGATAGGAGCTGGAAAGTTATCCTCATACGTCTGGGCTTCGATTTCACCACTAGCCAACTTTTCACGAGTTGGTAGAGTTAAATGGCCAGAAGTTTGGCCAATTTGCCTGTTCAAACTCTTGGCGGAATGTATCCCGTTAGATTGTTAAAACCGCATATGCTTCGTTTTGGTTTGATTTTTTCATTGAATTTAGTTAAAATAATTTCAAATAACAAGCCCAGGGAAACGCATGTTGAACATCTTTAATAGTAATACCCAAAAACTGGACACGTAAATATATTTTCTACATGATTGGTTTCAGTTTTAATTGGCAGTTGTTGTTACTGTCGCTGTCACCGAAAAGCTTTCCCTTGCTCTTTTTTTGCTCTTCGGTTATTTAAAGAGTGCAATTGTATAAACATAAACATTCAATACAAAGATTTTCCATTTCTGTTTTTAAAAATTTTATACTCAGTAACCCACCCCCCACCGGGATAATTAATACAATATCACACTTTTGATAATTAATACAATATCACCCTTTTGCCCTGCCTCTCATTTGAACATGTTTGTCGCATTTGATTTCCTCTCTGAAAGCTGGTGCACCGTTGCACAAGAAACGAGAGAAAGGAAATCAAACCCGACGCAACAGAATTAATCCGCACACATGACCGCGCTCATCACCCAAACGGTTGCGTATTGAAGCGTGTCTGAAATGTAACGATTGCACGCAGCAACATAATTTAAAACGCCGGGTACGCACATCTCACTCGCTCTGTGTTTGTGTGTGTGTGTGCTCTGTACACTGCGCGGCGTCCTTGATGGGCGTTGGACAGCGAGCATCCACATCACTTTCTGTCGATGTAAAAGGCCAATTAATAAATCTAAACCGATCTGAACGGTTCCATCTGGTAGCTGGTGCGGGTGGAAGGGAAGGGCGTGTTTTGCAGACTCTCTACGCTGCATCTCGATGCATCAAGATGCGTGGCATTTTGAGAAAGCTTAGTTGCATTGCATCGAGGGAATGTTACGCTATAAGAAAACATTTAGAAATCCTTTTTTGATAAGCGCACCGCTAATCGAGCGTGGCTGCAGTTAGGTGCGTGTTGAACGTCTGTACAGAACGGTAAAAAATGTACATCCCTCAATGTCCGAGAGATAAGGAAATGCATCATTCATGTGTGGTCGGAGTTTTCTTTCTTTACGCTTTAGTACTAATGGGGATGTGTTAAATAAGATTTTTTTAAATTTCTCGCCATACACTAACCTTGATTAGATTTTGAAATCAGGTAAATTTCATGTTTAGGGAATTAATTTGGGAAATAAGTCGTCCATTTTTTTTATAATTGTGTTTATATTTAGTGCTAATTGATTGAACTTTGCAGTGATGTACATTTTGAGAGGAATTTTGAACATGAATCTAGTTCTTTTATGACATTGTCGAAAAAGTATTGAAAATATTAAATATTGAACATCCAAGACCTTATCAGTCTTTAGATCTCACGTTCTTAAGATCTTAAAATCCTTACTAGACCAAGCGTCACACTTCGCCGATAATTTGGTTAAAATAACTTTTTTTAATGCAAACCATCTAGTCCATTCCCTATTGACATTTTCGAGTTCTAAAATCGGAGTTTTGAGCTATTTCCTTTAAACTGGCACCTTAAACTTCCCTTAAACTGCATCAGTTTAAGGGACTTTTAGAACAAGCGCTTTAAAATCGACTGTGAGGTGTATTTTTCGATGCTTTCTTCTCTATACTTTGGGAAATAACGTTTCGAATTCTTATTACTGGTCGTATAGTCGTTTTATACAAAAAACCATCGAATTTTAACCAAATAACACCTTACCAAAAGTACCTTCTTTTTTCGCCAAATATTAAAGCAAATTAATCCTAAACGAATTGGACGCCATCTTCATCCAATAAAAGAAGGTCATTCGCACGCACAAACGAAATTTTGACACTTTCTACATGTTTATCACACACAAATCCACATATTTTGGTATCTCGAGCGACATTCAGATTATGGTCAATTATGGTCATTATTATTGATTATGGTCAACAGATTATGGTCAAAAATTTAGAACATATGTCACTTGGGTTGGGTTATATATTGCTTGTATAAGGTCAGCCTCAACTAACACACGCTAGGGCGAGTATAATAATCTAGCGACTAGTAGAAACTGTTAAAATGCTTATTTTTCTTTTTTTCACATGCAAACGTTACTTGTAAATGAATGATGACACTACATGAATATGATCTTCTATTTGACGTTTGATGAACCGACCTCCTGATTATCAATAATTTGATCCATTTTTGTTTCACGACAAAGGAGAAGTGATTGTTATTCGGTCAGTTCGATTAAAGTAGATGATTGAAAGATTACATGAACATGGTAATTTGTACAATTTTTACTCACTTAATGAGTAAATGAAATATTAGGACACAGGTAAAGGAAAACCATCTACCACATACAAAGGCCAAACAATAACAAAAATAACAAAAAATATTAATCAAAACGCCGAATCAACTTAAGCATCATTGAAAACGTATAAAAGCAACGCTTAACCGATTTTCTCCCGAACGTGACCTCCAAAACGTCTAACTTCCATTTACTTTGACCTGTCCATCAAAAGCACGCGCCACCGCGCCCGACGGCGGGGTACATTCGCAGGTGCATGCAAAACGGTGTGGATGCGGTGGGTTGCAGGGCTCCGAATGCGAACCAACACAATTTCCGCTTCTGCCCATCATCATCGCTGGTATACAGCCTGTGCAGGGGGCCATACACTGAAATTAAAACCACCGACCCGCTCGCTCGATCAACCTTGGCCGTGGATATTCGGCTGTCAGTTCAAGTTTTCCTTTACAACCTTTGGCTGCGCTGCCCGCAGAGGAAGGGAAAGTTGTTTCCATCCTTTTGTGGCCGGACGAAGCAGTTGCTGATGAAGACGAGCTGCCAAAAATGTAATCATCAACCACCATCAATCGATCAGCAGCAGCAGCATCATCGTTGCACTGAACTTTGCACTCAACCTGTTCAAGTACGATCGATACAATCGTCAGTGGGGAAGCTGGTGCTCGCAACGATCCTAATGGGCAGCGGTAGAGAAAAGGTAGCGAGGAGAAGGAACCAGCCACAAAAATCGACAACCGATCGAGGCCATGGGAATTGGGGATGCCGCAAGGGGCGTGTATGCTGTGTGGTCCATATATTTCGTGGCGCAGTACAGTTTGCAGGAAATTCCTTTTGGCTCACACCTTGAAATTGGGTTACACGAGCGTTTGTTTGTTTCGGCAACTATTGATGAGATGAGAAAAGTGTGGAGCATAGTGGTGAGGAAGATTTTCCCCATCTGCGAGCGGTTGCACTGAGATGCTGCAGCTGTGCACCTCATCACAAGCTCACCAAGTTGATCGCCGCTAGTGAGCAGCAAAGGCAATGCGGAAAACTCAGCGATCAACTATCGAAAACAATGTTAAAGACATCATAACTGCATTGAATCATTTTTAAAATTTAAATTAAATTCTATAATTTTATTGTTCTAAACATTTTAGCTGTAAAGCTGCAAACAAGTTTTAAAATTCAAAATAGTTCGCATGAAACGTCAATGGCCACTATCGCTCAACCATGCTTTACCGGAGTGAGAAGTTTGATTATGTTCGTTTGCAAACCATGAGAAGATTAACAGACTTCACCTAAATACCACAAAGCACTGGCAGCAGCATGGCGGCGCGGCCGCCACCGGAGTAGTAATAACAGTGTGTGGAAGCGTTACCGAGCAATTATAACTGTACACTCATCACTGGGCCGGGGCCAGCCATTTTCGGCACCAAATCAGACCCACTGCTCCCGACTCCATCGGGGGGAAAATGAAGATATGGGGGGGAGGAGTGCTATCGGTGCCAGCTCTTCGATAAAATAATAAAAACTAGATATCGAAGAGCATCATGCACTGCTGGGGTAAGCTGAAAATAAACAACACTCTGGCCGCAAAGAAAATATCGTCCGGCGTGAAAAGATTTTCAAATCGCAAAAGCACACTCAATTTCGTTGGGGTGGGATTGTTTTAAGAGCAAATTAATATTTGGACACTCATGGTGGCCCGTGAAAACCAGAACAGCAAAAGAAGTTCGTCGGTACCATTCATTGTGTATTTTAGCACAATTTTCACAGAATGGAGTTTTTAAAAAAGATTGTACAATGTATGCTTAGTTTTAAAACCTTCATATTATTGTACAGTTTTCAAGTATTCGTTAATGTAATCCTTCAACTATTTTCCAAGCATTTTCTTTTATGCAATTCATGCTTGATTAAATCCTCTCCAATGCCATGTAGAAACCAAACATTAAGGATGCAAAATAGAATAATAAATAATTGAAAATGAATCACAACTAATTAATATTTGAAATTTTTGGAATGTAAATTATTCGAAAGTATGACATCTAATGATCATTTTACAAATAGAGCTTACAATGCAACAATTGCTATTCGGCAGAAGTTGGTCTTTGTATTGTATGTGTATTGTATGCTCTTGTATCTTCATTGCTCACCATCGAACATTTTTCACATCCCGATGTTCTTATGTTAAATTATATCACTAAATGTTTTAAAAAGGTAAGGATCGAATGGACCAACCACAACACTGTCTCGCCCAATGACATATCTTGAATGGAATCGGAATTAAGATGAAAAACTCTCACTAAACTAAAAATAACCCAAAAATGCCCAGATAGTAAAGTAATATTGCATGAAATTTGGTCATAAGAATGCGCTGTAGTTGTCGAACGACATCTATAAAAATCATAAATTTTATGAAAACTATAGAACGTTAAACGTAGATCGTACAATATTTAATAATTCCAATTTTTCTCCAATATTAAAAAGGTGTTAGTTTTTCTATGGACTGAGCTCACATTTTTTAAAGAATTTTATCGTGCACATCCTCATTAAACGTCCTAATTTTAAAAAATCAAAATTTCGCAATAGTTATAAAATTGTGTACAATTTTCAAATGTAAAAAATGTCTACATTTACACGAAGCGAGTTTAAAGTGATAAATATAGAATTTGAATGTTTTATTTAATTTATAAATTAATACATTGTCAACGTTTGTGCATAGCATATACACAACAACAAAAAACATCAAGTAAAGAACTAAGAAAAACAAGAGATTTTTTTCTGAATTTATCTCACCACACCATAAGATCTGGTTAACGATTTTGTTGCATACCTACCAAAAACAACCAGTCCGTCAATATTAATTTGCCCATCTTGACCCATTTAATAATCGAGTCCAGCATTCTCAAAAATGATGCTACCCACAGATTAGCTACGGTTGGATATTTAATTCTTCCGCTGATAACAGCTGTTGCGCATTAGCACACAATAACAACAAAAAAACTCCTTCCTGTAGCAAACTCACCGCGACTGCCAAACCTCAACGACCGAAGTAAGTTATTAATGATTGGATGGGTTTAACTTTTCTTTTTTTATTAAATTAACGGCATTAGCTTAAATTTGCACACTCTTCTGCTAACCGCGGAGCAGCTGTGCGAATAATGTTTCTGTGCAAACGGCGAAACTGCTGCCCAAATTCGGTAGTCTTTTATCTCTGCGTGCGCTGGCGTTGGAGCTTTTGGGCCGGGGTTTTCAGCATCATTAGAAAACAAATGATTTCCCCGTTATATTTTGGGCTGACCAATTGGATTAGCCTTAACCCTGGGCGAGCATTACTCGCTCATGTTAAGGGTGCATACATTATCGTAATCCGTTGAGTCAAATCGTTTATAGTTTGTTTTTTTTTGTAAATTTATAGCAATCTTCCCTTTGGAAAGGTTCACCAGGTACGGGTAGTATTAAAATCAATTACGGGCGAGCTTTTCCTACTTTCTGCAAAATCAATTATTCAATAATTATAGCAATGGAGGATAACGTCCGATGCTTTTCTGACAAAAATTGTACATTTCGCAAGCGCTGCGCTGACTACCAGCGTCAATAGATCCGTTATTAGCCATCGACTCGAGTGGTGGCAATCAAAGTGTGTTGCACAAGCGCACATCCTTTCGGGGGTGTAGCACACACAGATCGTTGAAATCCGTCGATTTTTCTTCTTATTTCGCAAAATAACAAACAAGCCATTATTAGCCCCACCCCACACACACACGCCAGGTAAAGGCCATGCGGTCATGCCCGCCTGTGTACCGACGGAGGACGAATTAATTTTGCTCGCACAGGCAACAAACAACATTCCAACCGATTTCACACATGTGCAATTAATGAAATCATTTTGATTTCAGTACGAAGAATTTGGTCAATTTGGTGGGTTAAAAAAAACTTTGCACAATCACATTATCAAAATCGTTACTCCTACGCATATATATACTCAGCTTTTCAAACGAGAAGTAGCAAGTGTTGATGAATCGAAACGAAACGACTAATTGGATGCATTTGTAATGATGAAAAAGAATCAAATGCCAACAACATTATCTTCATCACGTACAAGCGCAAACGACGCAAGAGTCATTTATCGCTTTTATTTGGGTAAAAGAAAACAGGGGCGAAAAATGATAATTCCTTCAATACTCAATACCTTTTCCCCTTGTCTTATAGCAATGTTCACGTAATTTGTGTCCTTCTTTGGTGGAACTTGTATTTAAATTCACGAATAGTATACAAACTAGAACATCAAAGAAAATTCATAAAAACAACTGCGATCTCTGTTTGTGAGATGCATTTCTACGTAAGATTCTCGAAAAAGCAGTGAAATTTTCTTTCCATTTTCCTCTAAAAATAGAAATTAACGCTATAGCACCAGGTTATACAGATTCGAATGATAAAACTGCGTTTCTCTGTGAACAATCCCATATTGTCTAGTGGTTAGGATATCCGGCTCTCACCCGGAAGGCCCGGGTTCGATTCCCGGTATGGGAATGAAGTTTTATTTTTAAAGATATGTCACCTATATCTATAGCTTTTATATAAAAGAAAATCGTATACAGAGTTTTCCCCGAGTTACGCGAATCGCATAATAATAATGATTTCGGCGCGTATCTCGTAACTCGACAGCCTTTCTTTTGTAAGTCAAATATCACATTTTCAGCCAAAATATGGTTGATAAATGGTCATTTTTCATTAAATTTAAATGTAGTGCTTTTATGCGTTAAATTACATGTTTAATACAATTCGCTTAGAAGATTAAATTATTTCTGTCTTTTTAGCGATTTCAAACATTCGACAATAGTACAATTTATTTTGCATTTGACAATTTTTGCAGAAAATTGTACTGATTTGACATAAAAACTGTAAAATTTAAAAATTCGCGTAACTCAAGTTGTCGCATGACTGTCGCGGGGAAAGACTGTACAATAAAATATAACAGTTTTTATTGCAGTTCTATTTTAACAAACAAATAATATTCACAGTCCTGATTTGCATTGTTTGTTTTCTTCCGCCTTCCGTCTGATGTTTATCAGAATCTAATCCTGCACACATTATTGCAGGTTGTTAGTGTGTAAATTACTAGCAACCAGCACAGTCGATCCCTAATTACCGTATCCAACTAATTGGAACCCATATAAATATGCAGCTCGAATGTTTTACTGCGAACCAAATCAGATGCACACCATATGCAACTCTGGTTTATTATTTCTCCATCGGTCGGTGAAGGAAATGGATGAAGGTTTTTTGAATAGTTTTACAACAAACCCACAACGTACATCCCGAATTAAAGCACCTGAAGCAAAGCATAACGCAAATCCGCGATCAAAAAACAATTCAATGTCAAATGTAACGATCCGCGGTGCACAAATCGGCGGAAGCCCCTTCCATAATGAGTGGGTTAGATAAAGAAGGTCTTTATCGGACAATAAGATGGTCGAAGATGGTTACGGTACGGTAGTGCACAATGGTGTGTACGGCTTTGTGCGAAATGGCAATTTGAAGCGAATTAGTTTAACTCGATGTTTTACCTACTAAAGCTTGCTCAAACCACGAAGTACGACACAATGATGGGTACTAATATTGTTTCAAATGCTTTTGGGGTTTAAAGTTGTTAACTCATTGTCACCGACTTGGGGATGTAATTTTGCAAACGAACGAAGATGCCTCACCCTAGATTTGCTTCCCTGTGTGCCCCGGTCGAGGGGTGGATTAAGTCGAGACAGAAGACACCCACTTTTTGATAAGCTGCTAATGGAGCTGTGGTTTGGCATTTGTTCGTCACACAAGACCTTCGCCGAATTAGATTAGACTTGTGAATGCAAAAGGAGAATAAAAAACCCATAGAAAAACATCACTTAAAGTAAAACAAATCGATGTCGGCATGGAAAAGTGTCTGTTCCACTGTACTTCAAACGGATAAAATAATTGTTTTTTGATGATCTACATAAGATTCAATTGGCGCTTCTGTTGCGTTAATTATGCTATCGATCGTTTTCAATCGATCGATGTGAACCGCCCTCAGCTTTGTAAAGGTTCCATTAAAAATACAAAAAAACACGCCCAATAAAAAAGGACCACCCCGGAACATTCGCATTATTACACACGCCACAGTAAGAAAAGCAGTAGCGTACAACGGGAACACTACTTCTTGTTCGAAATTAGCCCGCAAGCGGCATGCAAAGTACATTTTCGCCATAAACTTTACAAACGTGTGCGTTGTTTGGTGAATTTCGCTCTCCTTTTACCGTTCCATCGACAGGTTCACGTGCTCTAGTTTTGAGCGTCAATTTTCCCCCTCGCCCAGCATGCCGCGCTTGTTGTAGCAAAGCCAACCGACCCAACCGACAGCCTGTTATGTGCCGACCGATCGACACACGTAAGAAACGTCACGTATTGGCAAAAGGAGATACACAAATTTGACACGAAAACATCACACTTGTTCCGCATTCCACCGTGTGGAACCGATGTGCAAACTGTTTGGATTCATGCGTTCTACGTGTACATAATACTCACCGATGTGATGTGTGCCGGCGAGCAGCCGCTGGTGATGCAATTGTGGTGCAGGAGATATGATGATCATTTTGCTGTTGCAATCGCGTGATCGGTCATCTCGAGCAGCATATGAACTGCACCCACATGTAATTACTCCCTCGCCAACTGTTATCACACCGTTCGATGTACATTTTGGGAGGATTTTTTATAATTATTCACAGCAATTTCGGCATTTCGAGCTCAAATTAACCCATTTCATCGATGGCAATCAATTCATTTTCCACGTTTATTTCCTTTTCAACGATCCACAACCTCCCGGCTGCAGGAGAACTTCAGTATGCATAACTCAACAATGGTTAAAAAAAACACTTATGCACCTACTTTAAAATATCCCACTGCCAGGCTATCGACTGCACCTCGGGCTTGTACCGTTGATGAGGCTCTGAAATATAATGTGAAAATAGAATTGAATGTTTTGAGAAAATCAATCATATCTTCCGCCGTTGGCAAATTCACTTATCACACTCACTTATCAAGGAGTACCGCTGGGAGTCCTGCGCTTTCACAAGGTCCGCCGGTGTCAGAATCGTCGCTGGGACCTCACCGATCGCGGCCGCATCGCCGCCACTGCCGATGGTCGGCGGCATTCCTGGCACGATCATTTCCGGCACCCAAATCGCATCCAGCGAGTAGCGAATCAGCTGAAACAGTGCACCATATTCTTGCTGCAGCTTGTGCGCCTCGTCATCGTAGCATAGTTCCATCGCCACCTGGCAAATGGAGCGTACGTGTCGCTGTCGCTCGACTCCGCACACACGCACGACCAGCGAGTGTAGTGCATCGATAAGGGCAATATCCTCGAACGGATTGCCTTCCTTCAGATTTAGCAGCTTCCGTTCGTGCTTGCGACGATTTTTGCTGGAACGATGCGACTTTCTAATGGGTAGACGGAATAATTTAAAGCGTTATTAACCCACGGTTTAGTTGTACGGAATGTTTCAACATCACAACGTACCCTGAACGACCAGATGTGCCCGTGTGACGCGATGAAGCGATGGTGGAGCTATCGGAGAAGAGATCACAATCACCGCAGTCTCCATCCACATCGTCAAGATCGCCAGCTGCTGCGGCAGCCGATTGTTTCCGGATTCGGTCGTCCCGCACCGTTGCTAGCCGGTCTTTTTGGCGCAGAAATTGTTCCTTTTCTGAGCCGAGTGTTTCGATCAGTGTAGTTAAATATTCTCCCACACTACTCCGAACCGTCTCGTGCAGCTCGGGTTCGGTGGCTAGCAAAAGTGCTCGCTCGTAACGATGATCCTTCACCAGACACTCAATCGCTAGCCGTGCATCGTTCAGATGATCGTGGGCGATCGTGGCTGCTGCATCATATTCGCCGGCTTCCAGCAAACCCGGCACAAGAGATCGCAGCACGGCTTCCACCGCCATCGAAGAGCCGGTAGACAACCGTACAACGCGTCGCCAATCCAGTGCATGGCGTGCGGAAGAGATGGCCTGCTGCAGATCTCCGGCCCGTTCGTACATCAAACTAGCGTCCGCATGTTTGCTACCCTTTCGCAGATAATCACCATACACAGCGCAAACTCGACGGTAGTAGTCCTGATTCGCACTATCCCTGTAGCAGCGCAGAGCGACCCCATACAGCTGGTGGGTCGTGATCAGCTCCAGTGCCTCCCGAAACCGGTCCTCGTCCGTCTCGTACCGGGCAATGTGTTCTAGCGCACGATCGTAACGCTTCAGGTGGCAATCGATGCGATACTTTCGATAGTTTTCCTCCATCCGCTTCAGCTCGTTCAGGAAGGGAAGATACTCCTTCGGATCTTTCTGCGACTTGGTCGCTACAAACAGGACGAGCCCGAAATCGTACATGCCTAGCGCCACATCGTACAGTACGTTCACCTCGACCAGATAAAGCAGATAGCGTAACGCTTCCTCTGCAGCTTCGGGCGATTGCTGTTGCTGCTTCAAGGTCCATATGAGTGCCAGTGCGTTTTCCAGTTGTCCCTGCTTTACGTGGCAGGTGATTTTTGGAAGCGTTAGCACGGTCGGCTCCGAATCCATCGCTGCGAGCAATCGGTCACAGCAAAAACGCACCTTTTCCGCAATGGTGTAACCGTCCGGCAGCGAACCACCACCGGTGCCACGGTCGAGATAGTTACTTTCGTACATTTTGCACGCATCCTGGTTTGCCAGATCCGATATGAAAAGGTTCAACCAGTTCACGTTCGTTATCTGCCGCAGGAAGTGACTCGCCAGATACTGCAGAAAGCGGGCCGGATCGTGATCGACAAGCAGATTCAAATTGATACGCTCCTTGCGCATAATATCGAACGCTTCGTAGTACTCGAGAGCGTCCAGATGTTTTGCAATCAGACAGAGCGATAGCACGCGTGGATTGATCGCTTCCAGATTGCCACGCGGTAGCTGAAAAATGGTCCGCGAAGCTCTAGCCACAACCGCCACCAGCTTCGAGCCACGTTCGACCCTTCGCTCGCCGATGATCGGATCACGGCCGGGTGCCACAACCGCTGCACCGAGTGCGATGAATTTAAGCTCCGAAATAGTGGTGCAAAGTAGGTAGCTGTCGGTAAGCAGAGCAGACGTTATGTCCGACGCAAGAAGACTTCCGTCACGGTACAGGTGACGGCGGTTCTGCGCCAGCGCGTACACTGTCCGTTCAGGGCGGTTGCGATCGACAAACAGTTGTTCGCAAAATACCGGCAAAACGCTGTGATTGCGTGAGCTTGTTTCCAATGCACCATCCTGCTGGCCGGTACATCCTTTTACCTCCATTACGTGGCCAGATAGAAGCTCAACAAGAATACTATCCGCTCCGGACGATTCAATGCAACCGATTTCCTCCCTGTTTTCCATCTCCATGTGCCATACTTTCTTCAAGCCGGGGACGTCATTGTGCATTGCAATGGTATAAACGCCGCAACGTAGTTGACTGTGATCCATCACGAAATTATCCGCGTTCAACCAAAGGTAGTGAAGTCCGCAGTGGTGCTGTTGGGGAAAATTTTCGTTGAACATTTTCAGCTGTTCTGGTGAAATCTTCAGCAATACGGTAACTCCAGATAATATGGATCTACCCGCTGTCTTGGTAAATACAGCATCGTACAAAATGATTTCACCACGGCAATCCACGGTAAAGAAGGCGTTTGAGCTTATGTCCTGCCCTAATGCTTCGCAGCGTCCGGCTGTACGAATGAACCCGGTCGCATTGATGGGATGCTCTTGCTCCAGCGTAAAGCCACACATGGGCGGCGGTATGACAGCCTGCCGGAAACCGGTCAACAGCAGTCGCTTTCCATCGATCACCGCTACCATCGTTTGATCTTCTTCCGAAAGGCCCACGGAACGATCCACTCGAAAATCGAACCGGATGCACTCATAAACGCCTGGGTCAGATGAAAACAAATGGAGGGTTTTGCCGGCCGTGTGACGCTGATCCCACTGCAGTCCAGTTAGCGCGGTACCAGGCGGGTAGGTCAAGCTTTGCTTCAAGTACCAATGATAGTTTCCGATCACGTACAGCAACACGCCGGTAGTCCCTTGCTCCCCATCCACCCAATGCACGGCGAGCACGTCCGAGTCCGCACTCCAGTGAAGCGACTGTACGCTTTGACCGGCGCGAGGGTTCAACGTCAGCGGAATCTCCCGGTGTCGCAGTCCATTCTTCTCGAACAACGCTACAACATACCGATCTTTAAGTTCCTGCGGGATCGCAATCCAATTGCCCGACGGACGCCAGGCAAGCGAACCCTCCAGCCCGTGACACTTTTCCGACGTGTATTGCAATGCGCCCTCCTTGTTGAACACTTTGAAAGCTCGCTGACCAAACGGTGCCAGGTAGCCCACCGCAAAGTATTCTCCATCCGCACGCCAGCTGATGTTTACGGTCGCGTCCAGCTGTCGCTCCGTCTCCGCTGTGCTCGGCTCGCTGGGCGTGGTACCCTTCTTTGCGGCAGCCTTTCCCTCCGATCCGTGAAATTGAGTTTCCTTCTTGCCCCAGCCCACACTCATGAACTGCCGGTCGCCGAACGTGTCGTCCTTCAGCTGTACCTCGTTGATCGGCTCGAACTCGCTCCCGATCATGGTGACAACGTTCAGCTCGCCGTCCACAAACACGACCAGCTCCTGGTCCGGGCTCCACTGCATCGCCCTGATGCCGTGCTTGCAGTGCGTGACTTCTTCCACCACTCCCGTCTCCAGCTTGCAGGACCACACGTTTCCACTCGACGACGCACAGCAAAGCTCGTCGGACAGGGCCAGATGCTCCAGCGCTATGATGTTCTCGTATCCGTCCGATTGCGACAGCAGCGGTTCGCAGAACGGATGCTCCCGGTCAACGAACAGCGGACAGCAGTACACACCACTGTCCTGCACGAAGTAAAACTTGTGGTCCGTGTTTTGATCGATCGCAAAACCGGACCGAACTGAACGGAGCGCATTTTCCGATAGGTCGAAGCGAGAGTGTGACACACGGTACAGGTTCCTCATTGTGCGGCTGCAGTAGCTATATTAGCATCGAAAATTCAAAGGATTCTGCAAGAAACGCACAATTGAAAAATGTTTGCACAGTGAACACGTTTTTGTTTGTTACCTTGTTTACAAATGATTTCCACTGCGCCGTGCGGCAGTTTGACACAATCCCTTGCGAAACGTTTTTCCACTGTCCAGCTGTCGTGTAAACAGTGGAATACAGTGACGGCAATAATTATAAGCAACTTTTGTGTGTATAATTATGTTTTTTTAATGAAAAAAATATATTTCGCTGGATTAAATTGTAAATCCTAATAAGATTTCAATAAATTCAATAAATTCAATAAATTTTCAAATTTCTTTGGTATTCCTTCGACATCGATGCACTATTATTTTAAAAATCTTTTTCTTGTACACCCCTTCAGAAACGTAGCACTCTTCACTGGGATTGATTGGGCAGTGTCAAAACATCAATCTGTTTCACACACGCAAAATTAGGCCTGATAATGGAAGCATAGGACTAAAGTCACGAAAAAAAGTCAATAATAGCGCTGGCAAAGTAAAAATACCAGCTGGAAGCGAAAAATACGCCACCCTTGGCACGCAATTGCGTACGTGGATTGGCCAAAGGCTGCAGTTAAGCACATTTTCTTCCCTGCAAACCGCCAAAGAGTGAAACGGGGTGCAACGATGAACGTAATTCGTGCGATACAGACGTACATCGATAAAATGATTACCGATGCCGGACCGGGCATGAAGATACTCATGATGGACCGGGAGACGGTAAGCAGCGGGAAAGTGTTTTGCTAAATCCTCTTTAATCGTCGTCACACGGTTCTCTACGCCCGCAGATAAGCATCGTATCGATGGCATTCGCCCAATCGGAGATGCTGCAAAAGGAAGTGTTTCTGTTCGAGCGGCTCGACTCGGTACGGTCCAACGAGAAGCTAAAGTATCTCAAGTGTATTGTCTTCATACGACCCACCAAGGATAACATCTTCATGCTGCAGCAAGAGCTACAGAGTCCAAAGTTCGGCTCTTACTACATCTGTAAGTATGCGTCGTGCCTCCCCATGCAGAACGAAACTGATAAGCTTTGTCCGGGTGGCCCCAGATTTCAGCAACATTATACCACGGACAGACATAAAAATTCTGGCGGAGAGTGACGAAGGTGAATCGGTGCAGGACTTTAAGGAAATCTACGCCGACTACCTGCCGGTCAATCCGAACCTGTTCTCGCTGCACATTCCGACCTGTCTGCAGGCACTCAGCTGGAACCCGGAGGCGCTCGAGCGCTCGACCCAGGGCCTGGTCAGTGTGTTGCTATCGTTCAAGTTCCGGCCCGCCATCCGCTATCGGGCCGGTTCGACGGCTGCACAAACGCTAGCCAAAAAGGTGCACGAAACGATCAACAAGGAAACGGCCCTGTTTAGCTTCCGGCCACCGGAGGACGGTGCGGCACCGCCGCTGCTGCTCATATTGGACCGACGCGATGACCCCATCACACCACTACTCAACCAGTGGACGTATCAGGCGATGGTGCACGAGCTGCTCTCAATCAACAAGCAGCGCGTCGACCTGTCCCGCGTGGCCGGCGTACCGAAGGACCTTAAAGAAGTGGTTCTATCGACGGAACAGGACGAATTTTATGCGAATAACCTATACGCCAACTTTGGCGAGATTGCGACCACGATCAAGGTGCTGATGGACGAGTTTCAGAAGAAGGCGAACGATCAGCGCAAGATCGAGAGCATCGCCGATATGAAGAACTTTGTCGAGACGTACCCACAGTTCCGCAAAATGTCCGGCACCGTCACGAAGCATCTCGTGCTGATTAGCGAACTGTCGGTGCAGGTGGGTCAGCAGCAGCTGTTCGAGGTGTCGGAGCTGGAGCAAGAAATCGCCTGCCGGGCTGACCACTCCACGCAACTGCAGCGCGTGAAACGGCTCGTTTCGGAGGGAAAGATAAGTGCGGCCAACGCGCTGCGGCTCGTGCTGCTGTACGCGATGCGGTACGAGCGGCACGCAAACTGTGACACCTCCGGGTTGCTCAAGCTGCTGCAGGATCGTGGCGGCCGGTCGCACATAGTACCGCGTATGCTCGAGTACATCAGTACCGTGGCCCGGCAGGAGCTGTTCAATACGGTTAAAATCACAGATGCCGTCAAGCTGACGCGCAATCTAATCAAGGAGCTGAAGGGCGTGGAAAATGTGTACGCCCAGCACGAGTGCGTGCTGAAGGGTACGCTGGAGGAGGTGATCAAGGGAAGACCGCTCGATGCGCAGTACCCGATCATGGGCAATGAGGTACCGTTCCGGAGGCCACCGGCCGAGGTGATCGTTTTTATCGTCGGTGGAGCGACGTACGAGGAAGCGCTGGCCGTTCATCGGTACAATCAGGAGGGCTACCGGATCGTGCTCGGCGGCACCACGATCCACAACTCGGAGTCCTTCATCGAGGAGGTACTTGCTGCTACGACCGGGGTGCCATTTAAACATTCACGCTCGTTGCAACAGTTCCACCATGCACCGGCCGGGACGGCTTAAAGCGGTAGGGGTGGAGCGGCAGATGTAACGGGTTCAGTCTATCCTTTTTAACAGAACGCCGTGAGATTAAGAAGTTCGTATTTAAACCATCATCGTTAACTCCATTCCTTACACTTTTACACGCTGTTGTTGGTGAACTTCCCGACTGTCCCGACGGTTTTGTGCGTGAGTTTGTGTGTGTGCGCGCGCGCCTGTCTGACTATATGTATCGTGCTAGCTTATTTATTTGGGTCAAGGAGCGCCATTAGATAAAGATTATACTATTATACTATAAAACATCAAATAAAGTACACGGCAGTTAAGTGTAATAACGCATGGTGTAACACGCTTTATGATAAGCTTCATCACTCGACGGCGCACTCGATGGCCAATTTGGTATTGGTGGTCTTGTTCACAAACTTCAGCTAGGATGCATTACGTGATCTAAGCGACCGACTACCTGTTAAACGCATGAAAGCATTCGGCTAAGTTTCCGAGTTTCTGAGCGTACAACGGAATAAGGGCTCCCGGAGCACAACAGCGGCACTGTGTCTATATTAACTTTACTTAATTATCATCATCATCATAGTCTCCGGGGTCGTCATATTGTAGGAAATCACCGTGACTTCTATCACTAGGCAGCTGCAAACAAAAAAGAAACAAGATACGGTATTATGTGTTTCTCACTGCTTACAAATACACGGTTTGAAATAGAGTTGGGTTTTATGAATCTTTCGTTGAGATTCATTCATATGAATCTTCAGTGATGGCTGGTTCGAATCTCAAATCGATTCTTCAGAAATTCATGAATCTTCAAAGATGCATGAATCTCTTAAGATTCATGAATATCCAAGAATTCACGAATCTTCAAATATTCATGAATCTATTACATTCATAAATCCATTAAAATCCATATATCTGCAGGAATTCATGAAACTATAAAAATATTGAATTTGCGCCGTCCCGCCTAATACCATACGCGTCGTAGGTTCAAGCCTCGCATAGACCGTCTCCCCGTAGCAAAACAAACTATCCGGCTGCTTGGTACTTGCCAAGAAGCCTCGAAATCCTTTATAGGCTGGCTTGATCACGTAGGTTGTTACGCCAAGAAGAATAATAAAGAAAAGCTCAAATTCTATGAATCCTTCGAGATTTGTGAATCTCTTGAAATGCATAAATCCCTAGAGATTCGTGAATATTTCGAGATTCATGAATTTTCGAGATTCATGAGTCTTTCGATTCAGAATCATTTCATCATTTCAAAGATTCCTTCAGATTCATGAATCTAAATTAGATCTACCCAACACAAGTTTGAACGTTACACTCACCGTTAAAATACCATTTAGAACTGCATATCCAAGCATTGCCACGGTGGCCACTAATCCTGACAGAATGTAACGCTTTCGCCTTTCCTTCGGACCATCGTCCGGGTCTTGCTGCTGACCGGTGTGAAAGGTTGTATCATTCCCACTCTTCTCCGATCGCTCGCCACCGCTGGCCGAGGATGATGAGGAAGTGTCGTTCGGGCTTCCCGTGCTAGTGCCCTTCTGCTGACCGTTGCCAGCATGTCCGGATGCGGTAAAACTATTAAAGCCTTCCTTCGCAAAGTATGTCGCCGTCGTTCGATCGACGAACTGCATTAGCTTCGGACACTGGCGGATGTGGTTCTGCAGTACATTGTTCGGTAGGGTAAGCTTAAGCAAAACCGACAGATACCCGTACAGTAAAGCATCCACTTCCGTCGGCCGGTCACCGGTAAACCAGCGGCTCTCCTCCAGCCTCGCAGCTACCCAGTTTAGGCAAGTTTTGGCGTTGTGTTGGAACTGTGGAAGAAACATCGGCTTGTGTTAATTATCGCATATAACTGTTACGCTAGCGGGGTGTGGCCCATTCACCTCAGCTACGTCGTGAAATTCGATCGAATCCTCTAACGAAAACCCCACCAACGATTGCGTGATATCGTTCGTGCGCAGCACGTACTTTCGCGGGCAGTAGAAATTGAACGGAATTGGAATGCGCTTCGCATACACCGTGCGCGTGGTGTCGACGTTCTTCGGATCGCCCCACAGCATGTACATGAAGTAGGGGTGCAAATTCTCCTGCACATACTGCATGTACCCGTTGATCTGTGTAGCGTGCTGGCTACTTTCGTCTGCCACGTTTTCCGCCCTGTCCGTCGCGGTCGGTGGCCCTATCCCGGCCGCTACCAGATGCTCAACGATCCGGCCATAGCCGGCGATCTTCTTGCCATCCGCTATCATGTACGGCAGCATGCCGTTGGGCGAGCTGAAGGGATTCCCATTAAAGTTGACCGTTACTTTCGCGCCGGAAAATTTCAGATATGCCTGCACACATGGGAAGGGGCAAAGCCGGTTAGAATGCAAAAGCGAATGCAAGCGGCCGGTCATGTTTCGTAAGCAATTTGCCGCACAATGCTTACCAGCAGTCGACTGCATTCGTAGTCAATCGATGGAAGTCCCCACTCGCCACGGTACACAAATATTTCCATTTCTCACTAGCTTTAGAGCACTCACCACCAGCTGCTGTGTATTTTACCCGCTTTACCAGTCTTTATTTTCCCGTGCGGTTTACCGTCCTGCAGAAATGTGTGTTTACGCGTTGTGCAACTCACACCTTTCGAGCGAGCCATTCCCGAAGGGGTTTCTGTTTCGGCTGTCATCTGGGCGCTGTCAAATTTGCTGTCAAACAATGCAAGGAAAGAGAGGAGAAGAAAAAAAGGGAAGAAGAATCCATTTGCAGAGCAAACAAACAACAACGCTTGCTACAGCTCCGTACGGTTTTTTTCCGAACCATTACGGCTGTTAGAAATTAGAAAACATCTGAACGATAGCATCCTCCCATTCTTCAATACCATCAACACCACGTGCGTACCACCGCCATGAACGTATCTATCGAACGGAAGCGGACTGATTGTGCAGCTCTGCCGAAGGGCTGGCAGCGCGAAGAGGTGCTCCGAAAGACGGGCCTGTCTGCGGGGAAAGTGGATGTGTACTACTACAGGTAAGGTTACACCGTCGTTACCGGGACGCTTTTTGTGCACTTTCTGAACGTACCCGGGTTAGTTTTCATTGGTTGTTCGAAATTTAGCTGCTTAATTGGCATGAAACATAATCGTCTTGAAGGAGTTGTGATTGGGGAGTGCTGGTTTGTGCGAGGGAAACGTAGACGGATTGGTTTATTGGTTGGAAAAAGGCCCAAAATCCTCCATTTTAACCGACACTCTCCGCACCACGTTCAAATTATTACCCCATTGGCTACAGTCTAAAAACAACACATGGCAAACAACAACAAGGGAAAACATAACCCTCGAACTGCCTGTGACATCTTATACCCTCCCGTTCATCCCTCTTTGCCCTTAACCATTGCTACAACTTTCGTTCAACCCTCGCTGCGTCTCGCTCGCCGGAAGTCCAACGGGGAAGAAAATTGAAAGTAAACCACAGCTCGCCCGCGCCCTCGGCGACACGATCGATCTGTCGACGTTCGACTATCAGGCGGGTCGTATTATTGCACCGCCCTCGGTGGCTGCCGCCCAGCTGCTGCACTCCCACCACGGGCCGAGCTACCAACTGCTGCAGCAGCAGGCAAACAGTAGTAGTGCACTGCGCCGGAAGTTTCCACCGTCAGTACCGCTCGGCGGAAGCAACTCCCTCACCGCTACACCAATAAGCGCTGGGTGTGGTGTGAAGCCTTCATCTCAGTTCGATTACAGGTAGTTGCCAATAGCTGGGAAATTCAGGAAACGGATGATTGGAGGCAGATTTAAAGTTTCTTGTCACTGTACTTTTTCGTACTAAGCCTAACATTCATTTAATTCTGATTTATTATTTACCATATTCGTTGTAGGTTCACTTAATTTACTTTACGCATGCTATTTACAATCGCGTCAAAATTGTTTCTCTCCGCTAATGATTGTTCTGCTTATTTTTCCTTAGCCGTGCAATGCGATCGGACACCTCACTGATCCCACCAATCAGACAAACTGCATCGATCTTCAAACAGCCGGTTACGGTGGTAAGATCGCAGGAACCGGATAATGCCAAAGCAAAGCGTGAACTGCAGCACGGCAGCCAGGTGAAACCGAAGCAGTTGTTTTGGGAGAAACGTTTAGAGGTAAGTCTCCGTCCATCGTACTCCATAAAAATGTACCATGTTTCGAACGTCCGTTTTTTCTTTGCTACAGAATCTCGGAGCCAGTAACACCCACAACGAAGAGATCGGATCGATCGAACTACCGAAGCGACTGCGACCGATAGGGCCGGGTATACGTGAAACGACGGTGCTGCAGTCGCTAGCCACTGCCCTACACCACAACACACTTCCCGTGACTGGACAGACGGCCTCGAAAACGTCGCTCAACACTAACGCCGGCGTGTTCACCAATCCACACCAGCCGCTAATGACGAACGTGACCATCACGGAGGAGGACGTTAAGCGGCAGGAGGAGCGCGTGCAGTATGCCCGGTTACGGCTACAGGAGGCGTTGCGTGCCTAAGATCCTGTAGCCGTTCGTAGCCGATGGAGAAGTGAGACAGTACTGATCTTTGGCGTTTCATCTGCATCGGAGCGGCAAACCATCCGACATGCTCGGTGCTTTGTCCACCTTAACCCTCACACACCTACACTTTTACATTGCTAGACGTGATTCTTATCTTTTTACCTATGCGTATAAGTATGCAAGCTGAAAATAAATACAAATATTGTACGACATTCTTTAAAATTATTGTCTCAATAGTTTGTTAAAAATTCTTAATGCAGATAATAAGCAGAACGCCAACGGTGCATTAGGGACATTCTAAATGTCTTTTCGCTGTGGTTGAATATTCCTTAGGCGGCGAATATTACTGTATCTGAAGGGTGTTTGTGGAACATATTTTGTTGAGGTAAAGGCGTTTCCTTTTGTTTCAATAAATGTATCATTTTTATTCAACAAAATAGTTAATTAGCAGAGTTATTTGCTTGACTTTTTCTATAAAAATATATAAAGGAAATCTAACCGCAATTTTGAATTCTACCTATTCCTTGGTTCAACTGTGGCAAAATGAAAGTTAATAAACTGTGGTATCGAACAATTGTCGATGCATTTGAACAGCTAGATCCTTTTTAATCATTTTCATCAAGCAAAATATGCTTCGAAAACACTTTCTTACGTAATTATAGTTTGGTATTTGTTGGTAAAACTTCTATTGTACGGTAGTCAGCGGTATAAAATAACGAAAAAAAACCTTTGAACCTATGGGATTAGGTGTAACAAGTTATGGCCAAAATAAGATCCATCTTGACAGCGTGCAATGTGATCTGTCAAGTCGCCAGGAAACTGTCAATAAATATTCATAGCTCGAGTTGATTCCCCACAAAATAGTGCTAGTACGGCCAGCCACTTACGAGAACCTTTGCCAGCAAACGGGGGAAATCACGCCAAGGTTATTCGCTTACCGAGAACGGCAAGGTGAACCAGATAACGGTGACACGGCGCATTCACTGGCCTTGTACGCAGAGTCGTGCGCCAACAGCGAAACAGTCTAGTTTGGAGGGAAGAAGCATCCAAGCTTGGACCTCCCGCCGTAAAACGTCAAGCAAGTTTGCGCAAAAGGCGTGCGTTCGTGTGTGCGTCTTCGTGTACGTGTGTGTGTATGCGTGCGTGCGTGTCTGCGTGTGTCAGTGTGTGTATGTGATCAGCCTCTGGGACGGAGAAGGCATGTTCCGCGCGGTAAACTAGAGAAGTGCATCAACAGAGTGCATATAGTGGCAGCAGCAGCACCAAAAACTGCAGCAGGAAACCCTTCGCCACGATAGGGTTTTGTACGGCGTGAGTCGTCGCGTTCGACGGGCAGTTTTGAAGGTTAGGCGGAGCGTGTGCGCTGTTGTGTGCTGCGGGAGAGCAGGTGTGCATCGCGACGATGTTCGATCGATCGATGGACGGAAGAAGATCAGGCATGAAGCAGCCGGAGGCGGCGAGCGCTGCGCTGAAATCGGGCTTGCTGTCATCGCCCTCGAGCAGCACCAGGAACAACCAAAGCACGCCGTCAAGGATGAGCTCCTTTGGGGGCAGTGCGACGGGGTTGAGTCGCACGCTCAGCACACCGCCAGTCGCGGAATCGACGCACATCGGCGGCACGAGCTTCAGTGCTGCCTGGAACGGTGCCAGTCTCGGTGGACAGTCTAAGCGGAGGCCCACCTCGCCGCTGATGAGCAACAGCCGTACACTGTTCAAAAGCAGCGGTAACCTGACGGGCATTGGGCGTGTAAATTCACGGTAAGTCACGGCCAATGCAAAATCGCGGTCATTCCTGTTGCTCTGGTATCTATCTTTCTCCCTTTCTCTCTCGCTCTCTTTCTCTCGACGGTTGTAGAGTGATAACTGACGCCAGAAGCCCGGGTCTGGTGAATCGATTGGTGCGTTACTACGATCGCGGCCAGTCCCAGGCAGCCATAAACCGCTCCCAATCGCTGTCGAGCGTGTACAACAAACCGGGCCAGTTTCCGCTGGTGCAGCTGCGCAAGCAGGAACTGCGTTACACCAACAGCAGCACGGCTCGGCGGAACGGGAACTTCAGCATGGTGCGTATAGCGCCGCCGGAGCGATCGCTCTTTCAGACGAACAAGCGCAGTAGCATTTTTCGCAGCGGTTCAATGTTCCTGCCGACCACGAACGAATCAGCGAACGAGTCGTCTTTGTTTGCGGGGCTGGGCACATCACGCAACGGACCCAGCGGCAGTGGCAGCGGGAGCGGGAGTGGTGGCAGTGGAGGTGGTGGTGGTGGTGATGTTGCGGACGCCGAAAACCGCGTCATCACACCGTGTGCCGAGCTGGATTCGACGCCGACCCGTAGTGTGCTCGACGCGCTGAAGGAAATTTCTCGAAAGCGTATCAACAGCGAGGAGCTGGACGCGGATCGCATCAAGAAACAGTGCCAGGAGCTGTCGGAGCTTGATGCGGCCGGCAGCGGCCCGCCGTCATCAACGGCGGCCGTTGCCATCGGAACACACGGCCTGGCGACGAAGCGAAGCCGCGAACAGGCAATGGAGAGCAGCCCCGCCTCGCCGTCGGAGCTGGGACCGCCCGGGCTGGGTGGAGTGGGCCGTGCGCCCCATTCCGGCGGCGAGCAGCAGACGCAAAAGAAACGGCTTTGCGTGAAGAACAACGACATTCTCAGCTCGCTCAGCTCCAGCCTGGTCGCAATGAACACACCGAAGCGTAATGTAGTACCGCGCAACGATCGTCGCCTGTACATGAACCACTCGATCAGCATGTCCAGTCCGGCGATCGGCACCATACCGACCTCATCCTCGACCCTGGTCGGACTGGCCACGCCAGAAAAGTTCTCCAACATGGCACTGAATTCACCCGGACCGCTCGAGCGAAGCGACAGTCCGAAAGATACAGCAACCAACGGTCACGCCCAGCAGTCGGTGGCACGCACCAGCACGACACTGGACCACCACTGGAACCAATCGGGCAGGGGTAGCGCTAGCAAGGAGCCAATGGAGCAGCTTCTTCCACCACACCGTGCCCCACCAAAGATAACGCTCTTCAACCGACCGTACGAATCGGCGGCGATGACGGGAGTGGCAGATAAATCCGGCTCGCCATCGGCCAGGGGCACCCAGTCAAGGCACGCCAGCCGGCTGCTGTCGAGCGATGGCGAAGATGACGAGCACGTCGAGGGCAGTGGGAAGGTTCAGTTCGTAAAGCCGAAGGAGAAATCGCCCAACGATGTTACCCTGTCCGGGTTAGGCTCGGGCGGATTTAGTTCGTCGCGCGATCCGCTGAAGAAACCGGCCCCATCCAAGCTGACGGTGATGCTGAAGTGCTTGAGCGGAGATCTGGACGACTACGAGGAAGAGCAGGAGGAGCAACAATCACGTCAACCTTCGCGAGCGACTGCGACTGCGCCACAGTCGAGAAATGGATTTAGCTTCGGTTCCAATGCACCCGCAAAAGATACCGTTGACGGACCGAAGGAACTTCCAGCAAGTGGCCCTTCGAAGCAACCGGCGCCCACTACGTTGAAGGATTCAGCGGCATCCACGCCCGTGAGTGCTGCCTCCTCTTCCACGCCCGTCACGAACGGGGGACTGTCGGCGTTGATTAACAACCCCATCAAAGATACCGGGCTGGGCAAGATCGCTGTACCAACATCAAAGGAGACTGTTGTTGCCGTTCCCGCTGCACAAACGTCGGCAGCGAATGAAGCGAAGACGGCGAGCGCTCCATCCGAGGCGGCGAAAACGCTTACGTTCTCGTTCGGATCCAACAGTGGCACAACTTCTGTCAGCAGCCCTCCGCCGGTAGCGACTACAACAACAACGAGCACTGGATTTTCCTTGTCGGCCAAACCACTGGCAACAACAACGACCGCGGCAGGACAAAGCAGCACAGCGACGCCAACCTTTTCGTTCGGAACACCGGCCTCCCCGAAGACCACAGGCGCAGCGCAAACAACTAGCAGCCCGATCGCCACTAGCCTGGGAATGTCGAATTTGATCGCTTTCTCGCCGGCACCGGGCACGCTGGGGTCCACATTCGGTAGCGGTAGCGGCGCTGCCAAGCTTCCCTCACCAGTACTGCAGTTCGGAAGTCCGGCAACAACGTCCACGGTCACCACCACAGCTACACCCGGCAGCACATCGACGTTTTCGTTTGCGGCTGGAGCTGCCACAATGCCGACCGCCGCTAATACTCCAGCGATGCCAGCAGCCAGCATCAGCTCGCCTACCACCTTCGGTAGCCCTGGTTCGTTTGGAGGATTCAAACTTCCCCCCGCATCAACGCAGGCTGGCAGCACTGGCGCCACAACCAGCACGGTGACCACGACGCAATCGGCCACGCCTGCCTTCAGCTTCGGTGCCAACGCAGCCACCGCTAGCAGCAGCACCACCACCACGACAATCCCAGTGTTTGGTTCCGCCTCGTCACTATTCACTAACGCGACCTCCAGTGCGCCGAGCACTGCTGGAACCAATGGAGCTACGATGACTAGCGGCAGTACATTTACCTTTGGCGCACCGAAATCGACACCATCGGCGCCGGCCCCTTCGTTTACGTTCGGTGCGACAGCACAGGCCCCAACAGCACAGGCAAGCTCAGCGTCGGCAGCCGCCAGTACGAATGCTTTCTCCTCTTCCGTTGCACCGAGCACGACGACATTCCCAACGTTTGGTTCGATTGCCGGAGCAGGTGGCGGAGCGGCAGCAACGACAGGGACGGCAGCTGCCACAGCCAGCGCCAACCCTACCAACCCGTCCCAACCGACGTTCACATTCGGCGGGGCAAAGCCGGCATCCGCGACCACGCCGAACCTGTTCGGTGCAGCCGCGCCTTCGTCCAACTCCACCACCAGCGCATCGTCCGACGCAGGCAAAACTAATCTCTTTGCTTCCGCAACAACGCAACAAGCGAACGCGTCTAACATATTCGGAGCGGCCGATGCCGGGAGCCAAGCCGCGCCAGCAGCACCCTCGACTGGTGGAACGTCGGTGTTTGGTGTTGCCAACGGAGCTGTACCGGGTGCGGCTTCATCTCCGTTTACCTTTGGTGCAGCCAAGCCAGCAGCAGCCCCAGCCCCGACTAGTGGCAATGCTAATAGCAACAACAACAACAACAACAACAGCAGCGGTACAACAGGTTCCATCTTTGGCAATGCGGTTGCATCCATCACATCCCCAGCAGGCCCAGCTGCAACGCCCGGCATGTTCACGTTCGGTTCCGCCAAAGCTCCCGCTCCAGGCGCCCAGGGTGTACAAAATACGGCCACCTCAAACCAGCAGCAACCTCAGGCTTCGAATCCGCTCGGTGGTGGTGGCGTTCCCACGTTCGGTGCAACCGCCACCAGCAATACAACTGCGAGTCCCTTTGCGTTCGGTGCAAACAAGGCGCCCGCAGGGGGTGGAATTTTTGGTGGCATTACGGCAACAAACAACAACAACAGCACCACTGGAAATGCCAACACATCCACCCCGTCGGCGGTGCCCGCGTTTGGTGCCACCATGAACGGTGCCAATCCGGCGCCGGCTTTCGGCACCACCGGATCCATCTTCGGCAGCGCAAATGCGTCGGGAGCTTCTACGGGCACAGCGAACCAATCGGTGGGCTCCATCTTTGGCACGCCACAAACGAACGGACCGCAGAATGTGAACAATACAGCAGCGTCCACCGGTCAACCGGGTGGATTGTTTACGTTCGGAGCAAGCAATACTGCTAACAGTGCTCCAAACAATGCCACCCCCACATTCGGAAGCAATGCTGGCAGCGGCAGTACCTTCGGTGGCTTCAACGCTACGCCCGCGGCAGCAACCATGTCGAATGGCATTGGCGGCAACACGACAGCACCCGCCAACAAACCGTTCACGTTCGGTGCGAGCAGTGCCGGCCCGATGGTGCCACAGAACAACGCCCAGCAGCAACAGCAGCAGCAACAGGCAGCTCCTTCCCAAGCTGGCGCATTCAATTTCAACCTCGGATCGAACGCCGCACCAAAGCCGTTCAATTTCACTGGCGGGCTTGGCAATGCGAACGCGAATGTGGCCTCGCCGCCCATGTTTGGTTCACCGGTCGCAACGGGTAACGCCAATCCGGCACCTAACAACGCGTCTCCGTTCGCGTTCGGCGCGATGGTCAATGGAGCAAACGCAGCCCCTGCCCCGAACAGCAACGCGACCGCCGGTCCGTTCACGTTCGGTGCCCCGGCCGCTCAGCCTGCTCCGGGTCCTGCGTTTAACTTCTCCGCTGGAAACGTCGCGGCAGTCGCACCACAACCGCAGCAGCAACCGGGGGCAGCATTTACCTTCGGTGGAGCGCAACAGCAGCAGCCCCAGCAGCAGCAGCAGCAGCAGCAACAGCAGCAGCAGCAGCCGTTTGGCATGGGCGGTGGCGCGGCACCATTCGGTGCACCACCCGCGTTCGGTGCTCCGGGCGGCATCGTGCCAGGTGGCGTCATGCCAACGTTCAGCATCGGCACCAACTCAACCCCGAACGGACCGCCGCGGCGGATAAAGGTGGCCACGAGGCGTGTCAAGTGACCGTAAAGCGGATGAACCCTTGGCGCAAGGGTTTCTGGGATACAGCGGGGAAGGAAGGAGAACGTTTGTGCGGTTTGGCAAAACAGCAGGAGATGCAAAAAAGCTCGCAACTGCAAATTCAAGACAAAGTCCGTTTATTGCGTATGTTTGTGTGTGTGTTTGTGTGTTTGTGAGCGTCTGTTGAAAGTTTGACTACAATGTCTGTCGCTGCCTTAACGTTGGATTCTGTTACAGTCGCACTCCAAACAGCTTTCTTTTGGGTTTTCATATTTTTGTCTGTGGAAAACATCGTTGCTGCGTGGGCACGAGCTTTCGAGCGATGGTTTGGCAAACATTTTTCTTTCCCTTAAATACAAAATTGTGCAAGCGTCCCGTTACAATGGAAATTAACAATGACTGGGAATTGTGTATGTGTATAGGCGTATAAGGGATGAAGTGTATAAAGGAGAAATAAAAATAACCCGTTTGATAAATTAACAACCTACCAACCTGATGATATGGGATGGGACGAAATAACAACCACGCGCGCTGTTAAATGTTTCGCGCACCGTGCTATTCATTTTTAGTTGATTTTTGGGATTAAATTCTACGTAGCAAAAGGAGGTCCACGTGAGAACGGAAAGGGCAAGAGGTTTCCTTGGTTGTTGAATGAGCCGCAACTGATGAAGGGAAAATTTATTACATAAAACGGTGAATAAATTTTCAACATCATTTATCATACTCTTTGTGTAAGCATTATTTCTTTAACATGCATGGTATTCTGTTACTCAAAAATGGGTTGGATTTAAGCTTGCAGCGCAAGCAGTGGTTTTTTTTTAATTTATTTTTATAGAGACTTTGAGCCAATTGGCCTCATTCGCCTCTTCACATGCAGTGGTGATATCGTAGATAAATGCAAATAATTAACCATTGTTAAATATTTGTGCAGCATGACATCGTGTACTACAGATTGTATTGCCAATTGTAAGCTTAATTTTGATATTGAAATACTACGCCTACAAAGGATGTGTACAATTTGGTCCAATGTTTTGCCCCCGGTGGATTCCGTTACAATTGATCGCCTTCGCTCGAATTCGTTTGCCCCCTCCCTACGTGCGTTGCCGCTGCTTAGCACAGTTCTTTATAATGCGCTGAAAGTTCCACTGCAGCGCCAGCCCGATCAAGCGCAACGGTCCGAGCAGGTAAAACTGCACGAAGCACAGCAGCGGACCGCGCCACGGTGCCATACCGACGCAAAGGATGCTCAACACCCAACTCTCCAGCCCCATGATGGAAAAGAACGAACCTTTCAGCGCGTCCTGCACGAGCCGCTTGCCGACGTCCTTCGGTTTAGCGAGCCCGCCCGAGCCGGATATAATTTTCGTTTCCTCCGGCTTGGTGCGATTTTCGTTCTCAAATCCGGGCGTGTCGGTATCGGCCGGTAGGGCAAGCGTCACACTAACGCCCCGATGCCGCGCTTCCATCGCAATCGTTTCCGCCAGCCCGCGCAGAGCGAACTTAGAGGCGGCGTAAGCCCCGTACCCGTAGATGCCCATCAGCGCGGCCTGCGACGCGGTAATCACGATAATGCCGTCACCCGCTTCCTTCATCTTTGGCAAAACATGCCGGGTGGGGTAGTAGGTGGCGAAATAGTTCACGTCCATCAGCTTGCGGGCGTCCTCGACCGATGTGTCCTCGACCGTGCCACAAATCGCCATCCCGGCACAGTTGATCAGCATGTAAATCGCACCGACCGTACGTTCCAGCTCGTCCAGCGTGCTCGTTACCGCGCCGTAGCTCTTGGCAAGATCCAACGAACGGAACTGTATCATCTGCGTGTCACGGACGCGTCGCTTTTCCAGCTCTTCTTTGGCTTTTTCTAAAACACAAACAGACATACTGCTCAGTGACTGCTATTCGCTTCGTCTGCAGTACTGCTTCTCCTCCTTACCTAGTAAAGACACATTGCGTGCAATGATGGTAACGTGCGCCCCTAACCGGACGCACTCTATGGCGGCCCACAGACCGATTCCGCTGGAACCACCCGTAACGACCACATGCTTGCCCTTGATAAGGCGCGATTTGCGCGTGAGAAAGTAGAATATCAATCCGTGCACCAGCACAATGCCGGCAATGGTGAGAATGATTTCGGTACAGTGCTCCATGGTGTGCGATTCGCAGCACGGCCTGTAATAGAAGGGGAATGATATTACACGAATGCAGCGAGATAACCGATATGGACCGTCACGGACCACTCCTTCTTACCTGCAGCTCCTCTTCGGGATTGTTCACAGACTTTTGGGCTGACTGACAGAAGAATTGTTTAAAATGCTGATAAGCGATGAAGGTGTGCGTAGTTTCCCTCCGATAGATTCCTGCTGAATGTGGACACGAGTATGATGCCCTTTTCGGAAGTTTGGCTCAGCTTTTCATACATAAATTTGGCCTTTTCCGAGCACAAACTTATTATTTTTTGTGATTCATGCCGGGAACAGAAAGTAAACAAAACATCTCTGCTACACTGTATGGTTTGCCAAGGTGCGTACAGATGTTCGAAAATACCAACAATGTGATTTTTTTCCAAATTGCACTTCTCGCGAGTTTATCTTTGCTCCAATAGCATCAAAAGAGCTCACTACTTGATGACTTAATTATCAAAAATAGTAAACAATTTAAAAATTCAAATTTCTGCCCCAAAATTTCTGAATGCATTCGCAGTTCACTAATTTTCGAACAACAAACGGATGGTATCGTCGTCTCTTTCGCGCTCGCACCGTTGCACTATGGGCGAACGGCGTCAAAATTGACAGTGGATTTTTTAGCGACGGCTGGTCAAAAATACTCCACAACGTTGACAGAAGTCGACTGTGCTCGCGTCTGTCAACAAGTTAATACCTTTCCCTGTCATAATAGTTAGTCCCGCAGCGATCAACACCGCCTAGGAAGGGTAAATTACAACAACACAGCGCTCTAAATACAGATCTGAAATCATTCAGTAAGTACGATAACGTATCAGCATACTAAGCGACGGACCAGCAACCCACCAGATGTGCTGGAATGCAGCGAATTCCGTGGGAGTCGATCTGTGCATGTGTTTGTATGTGTGTGTGTGTGCGTGTGAGGTCGCTGAGTAAAATGCGTTTGCAAATTCCAGTTCCAAAATTTCCAGTTTAGCTGGCTAGGTATAGCAAATGGTATTGTAGGTTGTACGCTCGTTCATTTTAGTGTAGGATGTGAGGGAAATGTTGCCTTTTCTGCGGCGTGCGGTCAGCGACTTTGATCCGAATGGAGAAGAAAACAAACGTGTGTGAACCAAAGCCGTGTGCATGTGTGTGTGTGTGCATGTATGAATACGAGAGCGAGAGTCTTGAATGTGTCAGCACAGTGGTCGGCAAAGTGCAGCTCGCTGCTGTTTGGTGATTCTTTCTTCCGAAGCTCAGCTCTCAAGATGCGATGGGGCTAACAAATGGGTAAAGCGTTGGTGATATCACTCTTGTGTGAGTTTTATTTTCTCCTCACGCCCATCGAAACGAAACGTCTTGGTGTACATTATACGCTACTTCGTGCCGATAAAGTTTGTCGACCACTGATCCGTAGTAAACTTGAGATGAAATCGAATAGTAGCAGTGTGCAATAGTGGGCGTGTGGTGAGCTGGGAGGATTTCGTGTATTGATAAATGTGTGTAAGTGTGTGTGTGTGTGGTTTGGGACACAAAAAACGGTGACGTTTTGCGTTCCCTTCATCGTCATCACACCGTTTGCCGCGCGCACTCCCGATAGGTGGGATGTGGTTGGTATTTGCTATCGAAACGTCTGGATTTCACGGCTGGATGGTGGTGTGCGCGGTCTGTTAATGCGACAGCACGATACACAAACACACACAGACACGGACGCACGCGTCTATATCCGAACAGGATAACAGTGGCGGGAGAAGCAGCAGTACAGGATTCTTGAGCAGAAAGTGTGAGAGGGAGAGAATGAGTGAGTGATAGGGAGGGAGGGAAGAAGAGGCAGGGACAGAGTTGCGTTCCTGTGAGCTGAAACGTGAGAAGTAAGCAGGCGTTGAGATGTGTCTGTGACGACGGGGCGTAGATCGCGAGACAGCGAAGCGACACACACAGTGTTACTGGCGAGGTGAACCAGAGCTGTTTGTGGTTTGTTTATTGTACCGTGTAGAAAAATAGAAGGTTGTTTGTTGTGTGTTTAGTTTTGTGTTGCGATTGTAATGCAAAAATCCTTGCATTGAGATTTAAAAGAAAGTACCAGTACAGCAAGCTGTTTGCGATAGTGTTCCTCGTAGAAACAGAAGCTTCCCTATCCTACTTACGTCCTCTGTGGCAGGGTGTGCTGTGTGAAGAAAAAATAAATCCTCCCAAGCACTTTGGAGAGATTTTCTTGTGCGGAAATATACTCCACCGTGACCAAAAAAAAAGGAAAAAACTTTCACGGAATGTGTGCTGCTAAGACGGAACATTCCTAATCAAAAGTAACATGAGAAGTGTAGTGTGCGTGTATGTGTGCTTCGTTCGCCAGAGGAAGATTCCCTCTTCTGGCACACCCTTTTCAATCTCCTGCACCGGGAGTGTCCTTCTCTCGTTGGCGAAAAAAGGAACGCCCCAGCGTGTCAAACGGATGACCGCGACTCCCCGTGCACAAGTGACAGTTCCTTTCCAGACAGAAGCAGCAGCTGGCAGTTCCATGTCGAGCACACGGAGCTATTCGCCACCAGCAACTGGGGAGGTCTGAAAAAGATGATTAACATCACAGTGTTTAAACGACATCTGCAAATTTGCCTAATTGTGCATTGCTACAATCATTCGTTTTGATGCGAGTCGGTGTGTGTGTGTATGTATGTATGGGTGATTGTGTTTGGAAATGAATAGTGTTATTTCTCGTATATTATTATCAAGCATCAAGCATATCTAATTCCATTCATTAAGCAATGAGATCAATAATAAATAGTAAATGCGGAGCCACTGTATTACAAACACCACCAGCAAATTATGCAAAGGAGAATAACAGTTTGGTGTTTTGTACTGCATGTGCATTGCGTGTGTGTGTGTCCGTGTGTCCGTGTGTGTTTGTTGTTGCCTTTCCGCAACGGTGATGAAGAAATGGAAAACAGGAAAACATAGAGGTTCCTCTTTGTTTACGGCTGAGTTTATTATTAGTCGGTTTCGTTGGGCATGGTGTGTAGGCAACAACAACAACAACAACAACACAAAATCGCTACAGACTAATGGTTCAGTGCATTTCCTTGATTGGTGAGAGAGAGAGAGCGAAAGAGAGGCCCTGATATGTGGTGATTGGTGATAGTGCAGTACATCACCGTAGGGCAAGGCAATTGAATTGTGTTTAATGTGCAGAAATGCGCTTAAAACTCATCGATTATTTACCTTTTTGCCGCATTCGGCATCAATTTTAATTAACAAACTCTGATTAATATTTGCTTTTCAATTTGCATTCATTATCACGTGTTTGTATACGTGAAGAATTGTTTGTTTGTGATAAGCATATATTTATTTTTTTTTTTTTTCCAGAGAGTGATATAGAGTTAAGAGCGCAACTGGCAATTACCCACCAATCGTGTGTGGCTTGGCAAATGTGGTTGTGTTTGTGATGATTCTAATGATCATGATGATGATGATGATGAATCATATGTGTACGCGGTGAGAAAGCAAAAGTGAATACTTACGGCTGCAATGCGAATGGCAGGCGCCTCATAACTAGTTGGAAACACGAAAAACGGCCTGCGGCAGAAGAGAATTGCTGCCTCTCGTAAAATTGTGTCGAATTGGGTGAAATAGGAAAGAAATTAACATACGGGCTGCAACGTACATCTCGCAAACGTGTAATAGTGTGGTGTATGCCTCTCTTGCGTGAAGGTGCAAAATTGGTCACACAAAATCAGTGGCCACAGTTTACATGTGTGGAAGGGTGTGTATGAGTGTATGGTTTTTTAGCTCTGATGAAAAGTGGTGAAATATTGTGAGTACGATAAATGGTTTAAAAATAAGCTGCTCTTCCCGTTCCGGTGACTGCAAAAATCCCGGCTCCCCCAGTTGTGCATTTCGGCAGCAGCATCGGGTTGTTGTGTGCGATTTCGTTCATCAATCTTCAAATAAGCGACTTCATTTCACGGGCTGTACTTGTGCTGGTATAGTAAGGTAAGTTGTTCGTCCCTTTAAGAATGCACAGCTTTAAATGGGATCGGTTCAAAAGCATCTATAATTAGAACGCGCTAGAGAAAAGATGAAAATGGTGTTGAGAAAAAAGACACTTTCAAAATATTGTTTGCTCCTCACAGCAACAAAATCCATCAAGAAGAAGCATTTACACTCGAATGCTTCCGCTACGAATGGAACCGACAGCAAAGGGTTACGTCCGTTTTCAAACATTCTTAGTAGAAGCATTCACCTTCTCTTCGCAGTGTGGAATACTTCCACCGTTCTAGAACGCCGCCATTCGCTTACTGTCTCTTCTTTACTTTTCCGGCGAATTTGACCGGTCGTCACCGCTGATGGACTAGCCCGTTCGGGGACCTGATGCTTGAATGATATCCCAAAAATAACCTTCACAAAACAATGACCGGAAATCGATCTGCCGTTTGCTCGTTCTTGTTGCAGAAAATAAGAACGCTTTGCCTGTTGGCAAAGTTCAACCCAGCACTGGTGCACGGGATGGCGCACACACTTGCTACTGGTGTGTTAATGACGCACCGGAAAAGACTTATTATTCATCCAAACACTTTGTCCCAACGTCGCTGGAACTGTCGAGATCCGGCGTACTGCCCGGAACTAGGAAACGGCAGTGAAACCAATCCGCCAAGAAGTTAATTCCTGCTCATTTTCGTTTCAAATGGTCGACAAAAATATTGTACCAAGTTGATATACGTCCAACATCGTTTCCCATTGCCACCAAGAATCCAGGCATTGGGTGGCAAAAGGGTCCAATCGGTTCATTTCATCTGTTTAGGTACTGCACAATATGCACTTATTTGCAACGCAAATTTAATGGAAAAAGTGGTTGCCAAAAATGAATGTTTGATTGTATTTAATGGGTGCACAATGATGCACAAATGAGACAGCGTGCGAACATATTGTGCTGGGGGAGCTATAATAAGTTCTTCAGGGAAAGCTATTTATAGTTGCAGCTTACCAAGAAATGACAATGAGCGAATGCTAGGTTTTTGTGTTTCCTGTTTTGCTGATGTGACGCTAATACAGGCCCAGGAATTTAGGAAAATGTGTTAGATTTTACAAGGATACTATTTCGGGAGCAGAACATAAAGAGCCGAACAGGATAAAGAAGTTAGACATGGCCAAATATGTAGCAAAATTTTGAAAACTAACATACCTACAGTAATTCAGAACGGTTCAAATTTTTAATAAAATAAAGCTCCTTTTGTCTAGCTATGAGTTGCCGATGCGATTAATTTTGATTATTCGTTTTATTCTGTAAGAAACATTTTAGTTTAATTTTTTTTAAAGTAACACTTGATTTCATACGTATTAATCTACGCAGTTTCTAGAAAAAAAAATCAGTTTTAAAGAAATCTTATGAACAGTATAGATATACGATTTTTTTAAGGTTTAAAAATTTGTAATAATAATAATCGCTTTGCTGTATGAGCTACACACTGCGAAATCTAATTTCATAAGCGAATAATTAGCACGGCTGATTTAGATTCACTACAGTTTATATTAAAAATAATATAGTTATTTTGACTGGTAACGCTTAAATCTAACAAGCTTCTGCTTGTAAGTAAAATATGACATGAGGTGATTTTTTTTAAAATATAGCATCATTTCTTATATTCCAAGTATATTAAACCAAAATTGAGTTCATTTAAATATGTTATTCAACGATCACTAGCAATTTTAGCATAAACAACGCTTAAATGCTTGGCTAACAGAACCTGCAAAACCAATTCCCAAAAACGACCTAGAATGTTAAAAAATATGCAAATTTTGAATGATCGCAACTACCTACATACTGTGCTTATAAAACAAACAAACTACAAACAATCTACGTAATGATCGTGAGTATTGCTGCCTTCGCTTTAGCTGATCAATGGATTTTGTGGCTCCTCTCGCTCTGACCAGTTAGGACTGAATCAATTTGTTTGTGAGCATAGGCATTCGTTTCAATTTGGCACTCGTTCAGATGAGTTATTATCTACCCCGGCCAAACATTCGTACCATCGTCATCATCAGCCCACGACATATGACCGTAAATGGTACGCCACGGTGACGGATTCGATGACTGGTATACTTTTCCCTGTGTTTTTTAGATCGGCGGTCGTCCGCATAATACGGGCACATATTTGTTGCTTCACTAGAGCCAGGATATAGGAAGCTAGCTCGAAACTAGTTTTGCTGCTGAATTTCCTGCCCACCTCAGCAATCGGGGTCTACCGAGCGAAGCAGCAGACAGAGCCTCTATCCCAGTGATCCAGTTTCTCTGCCAAATAAACCGGATGGTGGCTGGTTAGAGGCCAAGTGGATCTTCTTCGCTGTGTTCGAGGGTGCTGCCTTTTGCTAAGGTGGGTGAACAAAGGGGCTACGATACGAGATTTGCATAAAATTATTGATACGGAATGTTAACGCATTTGGATCTAACACCAAACCCACCAAGGTGGAAAGCAAGGCACGGTGAAAGATAAGCGGTCTGTCGATGGAGCCACACCATATCCACTGAAAAGTTGCCATGTTGTCACGGCATTTTCGGCCACCGTTATTGCCCTGCGCGGGTTCATTTTGTGGGCGATGGTTGGCTATTATTTTTGTCCCCGGCAAACCCAGCATGTTTATGCTGCCCGGTCCCTTATCGGATGGGGGTAGTGTGTCCATGTGTGTAGGATACAGTGTATCTGTTGGGAGAGAGATATATTCTGCGATACCTACGGCACTACGGCGATGGGCCGTGCCGAAGTGGAACAGCTTTTCGGTGCTGATTGGGAAATGATTACCGTTTTTTTTCGTTTGCTTTCGAATGTGTCCAAGCAAAGGAGCCCGAAACTCGATGACAAAGCATACCCGACTTGCCAGAAATAGTCTACACGTTTCGAACTTCAAACGTCCACTAAGAACTCCTTGGGCTCTCAATGGCGTGAGCTCAATAATTTTAGTTGTTTTTTTTTTTTTGGCTTGAAGAGGGGTGGTGAAAAGGTGAACTGTGGCGTGTCGTGGCCGCATCTAGTGAAACAAATGCTTTGAAGGCAATTTGTAAATGGGGTGCGTGTTGAAAGCAATGATAATAATGGTCGTTTGGCAAATGGGTTAGTTTTGCTAGGTGTTTCTGTGCCGTTGCGGTATGGACGGGGTTAGTCCGTAAGAAGCAAAACAATGTTTTGTACTAGCGTTGGTCTATTCGTGGAGGTTTTTTCATGACATCATAGTTTGCAGTGTGGCCATTAAAGGGTGTTTACTAAGCAATGTATGAAGATGGTGTCCCTTATCAGAGGGAATATCGTATAGCACTGAATATAAAATCTATGAACAATTTCTTATTTCTTTTTTTTTTAGAATAATTTTAATTTTAGATGATTGTGGTGATTTTGAAATAGAGTTGATAATTGACAATTGTCTTTGTAGTAATAATTTTATTGAACTTTTTCAAAGATTTTTAATTAAGAAAAACCAGTCTGTTTTTTTTTAAATATTCCTTTAGTTCAGTGATCTCCAAGCATTGGTTGGCGGGTCGCATGTGGTCCGTCCCAGAGAGCCTATAATGTCTCCCGCGATGGCTTTACCACAACAAGTTTAACTATTTTTACTATTTAAATAAAAATTGCAATTATTACTTTTTAAAACGAAAATCAATCTTCAGCAACAATTTCGATTCTGATTTAGTTCAAGGAGTTGTTTGTTTTTTCTTGTTCTATAGAATATTTGGATTTATTCGTGACTAATAGATGAAGGAGAAAAACAAAATGCTTTGCTCCTTTCGGTTTCAGCCATAATTCAAAAAAGCTCTCGCGTGCACGGCCAAATCGTTTGGGAGCAATTTTTCTCACGTGTGCGGGCGCATTTTTTCCCTCCCAATGCAGCGTAAATGCTGGCTACTCTACTTACTACGCAACTACCAATACACACACTCACACATCAACACCTACTAGTATTGGCGCACACAAGCGTATCGTCCACCAAGGACACCACCAACGCATCGCATCCCCGTCAATCGTTATCCATGCCTTGGCGAGAAGAGTCGGCCCGTGCCGTCGTCCACTTGGGCGCGCTAGTGTTGGTAAGTTAGTTGATGGGTACTCCTGTGCGAAAGGAGTAGTAGTAGTAGTACTAGAACAGTTCGCGTTACTTCCATCGGAGATGAAAGCATGCGCAGTAGCGCGCGGCAGCTTACTTTGCGAATCATGCTACTCCCAGACACGATTCTGACGGGTGTGTTGTTATTCTCACTGAATTGATCCTATCTCATCGTTTTGATGATGGGCGGGGGGAAGACGAAGAGAATGGAGTTCATTGATTGGGTGTTATAATTTTGGGCCAAAATCAATAATGTGCAACTCCTGATTAATTGTAACGTTGTTATAGCAAAGCGTAAAAAATAACATTAAAAAATCGGGCAAATCCATCGCAACTCACCTCCGTATTCTAATCGCTGGTGCATGGCTGCGATGCGGCACCTTCAATTCGCATACCCCCCCGCCTCCTTACCATGACCCAGGAAGTGAACTCTGTCATCCTGGTGGCAGGGTAATGAACGGCGTTTCGCTTCTGTCGATGCACTTTCTCACACACATACACACACAGGCACGCCCTATTGCGTTCGTGTGTGCAGCGTTTAATTTCATTCGGTGAACCGGCTGGTCCCGGAAAACTTACGGCCGCCCGATGGGACCGAGGCAGAATGAAATGCTCGCTTCTAATGGGAGCACATGGCACCGGGAGTGATGAGCACGGGAGGGCAAACAGTGGAAAGGGTTCAGGGTGTTTGCGGAGTTTCATACCATTCAGGATGCATCCCGGGGAAGCTAGCCAGAACTTGCGCATGTACGCAATTGCCCGGTCGATGTGTGTTGCGTACGGTTGATGCGTATTTGCAAAATTACGCACGGCAATACGGACGTCATGCGTATCCTTTTTTTTCGGTCGATTGCTCAGTTCAGCTGCACTCGCGTATGGTGCATCCCACGAGCTTCCCCAAATGACCAGGCTGGCAATTCGGCAGCAGATGCAAGAGAAAGAGTTAGATACAGAGCGTGAGAGTGTGAGACAGAAAGTGATAGTAGCTGCTGATTGGGAAACGGTTTGAAGGGAACGTTCTGGAGCGTATGCGTGACAGCCTGTACAATAGAATGGGAAACGAAAAATGCGAAACAACAACCCGGGGAACCCAGTTGCGCAAATGCAGTGTGTTCTGTGCGTTGTTTTTTCTCCGTGAGAAGGATGGGTGTTCTTTTTATTATATGCACATGCAAATGATTGCAATTGTATACTTTTCCCTTGACCGGTTTAAGTGTGTGTGTGGTCGTGTGGGCTTTTTTCGGGAGGGATGCTATTACTCGATTCTATGCAGCTGTGAACCACCCCTCGATCGATTTGGAAAGGTGGCAGCATGTACGTGTGAACATATAATAATTTACGGGGCAATTCATGCTTCATTGAACTTCGGTCGATTGATTGTGTCTGTGCATACCAAAAGATGTGTTGGATGAATTTAAGTGTGTTCGAGTTTTTGGCCTGTTTGTGGGAAACTGAAAATGAAGAAATTTTCAAGTCCACTTACGTTTATTACCGAACGCTTCCTAATGAAAGGGCTTTTGCAAAATCAGTACGAAACAAAAATACCTCAAAGATAATTTCATTATTTTTATTCCCCTCAAAAGCTTTAGTGCCCAATGTCTGAACACGCGTTTTGAAGTGTTATTTTTTTACGGATTTTGATTTAGCATCGATGAGAGGGGTACCGTTAACCGTTGCTCTTTTCCGATCGATTCTACGACTGTGGTTGAAGTGGAAATTGAAAGAATTTTCTCACATCTTTGCCCGTTCTTCGTGTGAGTTGGCAAGGAAGGGCTCTTATTGAGTTGATTGGCCAGATACGGCCGACTGGTGTTATTTACATACAGCTTTTGCTTGGCGATGTGCCTTCTTAGTAGGTTAATGCAACGCTAGAATGGAGAGTTAAAGCAACAGGAAAAGCGTTTATTTCACAGTTATTAAAATAAATCGTAAGATTGACGACGAACATAGCTTTTCTACTCTAGGAGATGACTGATTTTGTTTTCTTTTTTAATTTCATTTATTTTTTTCTTTTATTGTAGAATTCAATTTTGTTTGAATTAAACAAAGAGGCTATACTAAATTTATTTTTAATTGTAAAAGAGCCTAGTACAAGCGTTGTGGCAATGAATCATGGAAATTCATCTGCCGGTAATCATATTTTATACTGCGCACTTGTCTGCTGTGCTACTTCTTTTATTGCACATCGTGTGTTCGCTTGAAGGTGAAAGAGCCGTCCCTGTTACACTACACAAAAGCAGACGTTACATCCGCGGGAATTCAGAAGAAACATCAAATGAAAAATGACTGTTCATTATGCTATAAAAATAAATCTATCGCAATGACGAGAAGCGTATTGGACCTCGCTGGAAATCGTCTCAAATGCGAGGCATCTCACTCGCTTGTGATGTGATGTGCAGCGTGATTTTCTACGGCGTTGCTGTTGTTCTCGGTGGATGGAGAGCAGCAACCCTTCTTTCACTTGATGTTATTCTGTAGAGGGGGGTTTATGAATGTTCTTTTTCATTGCGAGCGGGCAGTCAGTAAGGAACAAAGATCCGGAAGTTACGCTTCCTGAGGCAAGGATGACACAGAGCCTGTACAAGAAGGTTCTTTGTATGTTTGGTAGAGCATTGAAACGGAAACGTTCACTCTTTCATTTTTGCTTCTTGTTATGAAAAATGATGTGTGTACTTTTATAAGCACTTGTTCTTTTAAGCACACGATGGCTATTTGATTTGCAATCTTACGTTTATTCATTTAGTGTTTATCTTAAGAATTAATAAAGTTAGTAATTTGTAGTGTTTTTCATTTGATAATTACAATTAGCAATACCAATTTCCTCAACAAACCGTTAAATGTAATAAAGAGCTTAATTTAACAGTTTTAATAAAATGTGCATATCATAATGCTGTACAACCATAGCGCAAAATTATCTCAATCAACTATGCGTGTTAAAACTAAAATATTTTATTTATTTATTTATTTACGCACGGCAATACGCACGCATATGTGTATTGCACTCTTGAGGCTGAGTCAAACTGAGTACATAATAGCTATCTTACACCTAATCCCTAACTTATTCTCCTAACATCTGCCTTGATACGGCGTCACCAAAATTGAACATTAATAAATTAATATCTTTAAATGCGTTGTTTATTAAATTAAAATCAAGGTAATTAGACCATGTATTGAATTGCCTTGTCATAGTTAGTAACAGTTCGTTGTATCTATATATGAGAAGAATGCGGCCATTAGAAGAACAATTTGGACAATATGGATATCTCTCTCTCTCTGTCTGTTGTTGGCCTTCTCACAAAAGAGCACGTCGATGTGACATGGCCCGGTCAACAACAATTCTCCAGGATGCTCGGTCCCTGGCAGCAGCCTCTCATCCATGTAGACACCCGCTCTCCGATAGGTTTCGTTTCGCCTGATCCAGCCATCGAGTTCGCTGTGCTCCACTGCGCCTTATGCCGAACTGGGGATCGCTGTCGAGCACTTTCTTGGTGGGGCATGAGTCCGGCATCCTCATGACATGCCCCAGCCATCGTATCCTGCCAGCCTTCTCCACCGTCAGGATGCTCGGTTTCCCGCACAGCCCAGCAATCCTCCTCCTCCACGCTATATGCTCGAACACACCGCCAAAGATGGTCCGAAGTATGCGTCACTCACACACGCCCAGAGCGTTTGCATCCTCAGCTCGGATGCGAATCAATATGCGATATATCTCACATTTCGTGCGGGATCGTAGTCTTCTGGATCTCAGCAGTCGGTGAAGCCCATAGTAGACACAATTCCCCTACACAATGCGTCTCTGGATTTCGCTGCTGATGTCGTTGTCCGAAATAACGACTGTCCCAAGATAGCAGAACTCCTTTACTACCTCGAGATTGTCGCCGTCAACTAATACACTGCTGGGGAGCAGATGGTCTGAGTCTCCGGCAAGCACGTACTTCGTCTTCGTCGCATTGATTCTCAATCCAATTCTTGCTGCTTCGTGTTTGAATGAGGTGTACGCCTCACACACCTTTGCTGTTGTTCTGCCGATGATATCGATGTCATCCGCGAAGCCAAGAAATTGGAGAGACCGGTATAGGATCGTGCTACAATATGGATATAACACATTTCATTTAGCGCACCTGTTATATAAATCTGCCTTACAGCGGTTTTCAGGGGGTTTTCAGAATTTGGAGACACTTTTTGTACTCTTTCTTAAGGGAAAAGAACGTTATGTGACGGAACTGGACATGCACATTGGAAATTCTTATTAAATTCCATAGAGCCCTATTCTATCTTGATCCAATCCACTTCGAGTCAGAAACATCATTGCTCTTGTTGAACATCGTTCTACGATGCTGTTTAATTTTAAAGCTGCAAGATTATTTTTGGAATGTTCATAACTGTTAATAAATAACGAAAAATGCATGTACAACCGTACAAAGCATACGCAATTAAAAGAAGAAAAATATATTACAAAAGTTGAAAAAAAACGAAAAAATAGGTCAAAATCAGCGCTTAGAAAAAAACTCAATGGAATATTTTCCAAGCGTTACGCTGTTTAGATCTGTGGCGTTAGCTGCATGAATTGTTCCCTTCGGAACTATTTGGGCCGGTCGGCATTAGTGTTTACATGTTATACCACAACATCAAACCCTTGATTCTTGTCACACACTGTACTGCTGATGCTGATGCACTTCATTCATAACTATGGCTACCAACATCCGATGTGTAATATTTTTTTACCTTCTACTTTCTTTTCTCTCTTCAGGTGCGTATTTTGTGGGTCATCAGTTCGAAAGCCACCGTAGGTGTAGTAGCGTAAGCCATCATCCCCCCACTGCTCGGTGAGCGATTTATTTTCTCCATCACGCTTGTAAGTACACATTTTGTTGCTGCCAATTAAGCGCACTTTATGGCACGCAAATAGAGGTTACCATCGATAGCCCGGGCGGGCTAGGCACGTTTTGTGGGTGGCATTCATTTGGGCTGTCTGGCTGTGTGGCACGGTCTCGGCGTTTAAATATCGTTCGGAATTGCGTTCGGTTTTCCGAGGAAAATGTGTTTTCACTTCTTCGGCCGACCTTCGATCGATTTTTATGTGCGTGTGGCATGGTAAAGTTTTTTTTTACTTTTCTTAATTTTGGTGGTAATGGTGGTGGTGGTTTTACGCTGCCGCCACCGCGATCAGGTCCATGACGTCATGAAAGTTTACGAGTGAGACTCGATCGGAAACCGGCTGCTTATGATACCGGGGTTGCGTTTCCGAACCGTCATCACAAACCATCCATGTGCGTCCGATCGCCAGGCATGCAAACCTATCTGTTCGGTGGTGGTGTGTTAGTGGCAAGTGCTCGTATCTCTATGCTCGTTGCTTCATTCGTAGGTCCAGATGAACGCACAAAGTGCGGTTTTGCGAGTTCATCGCAAGAAAAATTTGAACAACGGAGAGCGCAAAAAGAAATCATCTGCTCTCGATCTTGAAACTTTTCTATCGCGCTTTCTTTCTTTTTCGGCAGCCCAAAATGAACACGATCGAGAGCGACTTACGCACACATCTTTACCGCGCCGGCAGAGAAGGTTTCCCTTTTGCATATGTGTTGTGGAGTCGTTCTGGAATGTTAATTCATTGCACCCTTTGTCCCCTGTTCCACTGCTGGTGATGGTGCGTCTCTTGTTGTTGCTCCCTTTTCGTAGTCGCGCGCTCCACCTGCGCGGCGAAGCAGTGCGCTCGCGGAAACGCAAAAGAATGTGTGTCGCGCACACAATGTGGGGCCCAGCATACCGCGGAGTCATCGATGACAGGCGTGTCTAGGGCCGTGTTACGATGGATGTTGGTAAAAAGATGGGTGGAAGAGGAGGGGGACATATTGGACGAGATGAAAAAATAAAATAAAATAAAAACAGTACACCCATACCACCATCAGGCCAATCTCAAAGTCCTATATATGATCCGCTCGTTCGATCGAGGTCTTGTGGTAGAATACAATGCGCCGGATACCAACACACACGGGCACGAGGTTTTCAATTTCAATGATCAGCGTGCCTTGGACGCGAAATGTACTGACCTAAGCAAGACAAATGCAAGAGACGTGTGATTTGATATTCGATAGAGAACTGTTTGGAAGCGAAGGTGCTGTTTTTCTTGTTTCATTTGATTTAAGATTGTTTGGAATCATTTTTTTGGGTGAAAATTTAAGCAATGTGTGCGTAATTTCTTTTTTCATTTACTTGGCTGATATATTAAGCAAGTAAAATTTGTTTGCTTAGTTCGTTCAAAAGTTGTTTTTCATACATTAAATGCACCGTTTTTTTTTTCTTTCTTCTCTGTTTTACTATTCAAAGACATTTTTCAATTCAATTTAAAGTATCATAATTCTTGTAATTCATCATATGTTTTGTGTACTATTAATAATAATTATGATTAAATTACTGCGTGTAGTTTAGTTCTATCTAAACTTTTTCAAATTGGCTCAGCAAAGTAACTCCAACTCGGGAGCAGTTGTAAATGCGTACTTCACGTTATCTTGCACTGTTGCAACGGTGTCATATTGCAGCTGTACAAACTTGCACAAACACGGTGTCAGCTTAACTGGGTGTGTTTATTAAATTTTACTTTGTGTGTAATCGTGCGCCTACTCCACAACTGTATTCCTGTCAACCTATCTGATGCTTTTGTTTGCTGAAGGTCAATCTACATCGATTCCATTACAGCAGTTGTTCACTCTACACGACTGGCTGATGAAACTTGAGCATCACTGCACACCGCGATACATATATATGCCTTAAGAGATGTGTATGTATGTGTAGCAAACAAGCAAAAAACGTATTGAACAAACATACTTGTGTGGCAAGCAGCGGTTTTATCGGTGCACTAAAATAATTTTCAGCCGGTAAAGTACCGCACTGTCCACCCCTTGTTCGAAAGAGTGATTTTGTTGTGGGGGTTTGATCGGGTTAAGCAGAGTTAAGAGGAAGGATGTGAAGTGAAGCTAGAATAATTGCATCTGTTATATATCCAGCCAGTCGGATGAGAATCTGTTCCGTTCTGTTGTTCGATTTGATGGATAGGGGAAAAATGAAAACAAAACATCAAACACCACGAATAAATCAAGTTTGATTGAATAAAAAAAAACAAGTCATCTAACGGGCTTTTCATCTTTTGTTCGATCGGTTTCGTTTTCCGTTTTGTTTCGTATCAAAACGGAAGTGGACGTAAGTATAATTTGAACGGCCGGCTCGGTACGTTCGTTTAGTGCAAGAAGAACCAATGATAGTGCAAGAAGAAACAAGCAAAACTGGCCGAATTTTCCTCTCCCTCAGCACCCTCTAGCAGAAAGAAACGATCGTGAGGAGACGAGAAAAACTAAAATCCGAACTGAAATAATCACTCATTAATTTGTGCTCACTCTTCTTCATTTCCGATGTTGAGGAGGGAAGCTGGGGAGTAAATTAGAGGATGATGTGGTGTATGGGTTGACGGGTATTACGGGGAAGGAGGAGGGGTTGGGAGAAGTTGGTGTGTTGTGGCATGATTATGTGTTGATCTAATTCACGACCAGCATGAGTCTGTGATTTTCTTGCCGTTTGTGGGTTGTGTTTATTGGATTAGTGTGTGGTTAGTTTATGGCGCTTTTTTCGGCCTTTACTCCATCGACCGATTTCAAGGGTAGAAACAAAAAATGAACAGACCGGTATGGAAGACTGGATTCTTCTTAGATCGAGCGTTTCTTTGGTCTTTGTGGGAGATGAACAAGCATGGCTCTTTGTGGGAAATGAACAAGGTTTGCTACAATTAGCACAATGATTATAGTTTATTTTGGATCATTTTTAAAACTGTCTAAATTTGGTGCATCTAAAGTGATATTTATGAAAAAGCTCAACCAGTTTACCCCTTAGCTGAAAGCTTTTTTTAAACAGGCATGAAAGCTCTAAATGAATTAATCGAGCCTATTGCGCGCGATCGCGAGCGTGCAGACTTCGTGAGCTTGGTGAGTGCATCTCACGGAGAATAAATGTTCGTTCAAGCTTTTCGTGCTTCTCTTGCACTTGCTCGCTGGTGAGAAACTTGCTCAGACAAACGAAACATCAAATTTACTTGTAGCTTCAAGGGTTGAATTGGATTGAACTCTCCCTTGGCCTCACCGAATCATTTCTGGTAGGCTCTTTTAGGCTTGCACCGCTTCTCGCGCATTCTCGCTCCCTCTATTCTCTCCATCATGCTATTCCCTCTCTTTGTATGTTATTCGACCCTTCATTGTTGAACGTAAAGCTCAGGGCAGAAAGCTCTTGCGCATCTAACTCACGCACGCTCGATTCGAATGCGCCCTCTCCACAGGCTAAGTTTTGGTTTGCTCTCAACTCTTGCTCTCAGAGTTTGAGAAAAAGCGCGTAAAAAGAGCGACCGTGTTTGGGCAGGAGTGTCAAACGGGTTTCGGTTGTGTTGAATTACCTCGGTATCCGACCAGCTTTCAGAAAGATTCCGATCGTCGTTGGACACTGGTTGGTTGTGCCCGTTTGTTCGTGAGTGTAACTGCCGCGCGTTTGCTTCATTTCGGTGCGTAAACACGGAATGCTACAGTCTGGTTGGTGTATTTTCTAGTTGAACGTGATGGCCTGTCGTGAAAGTGATATAATATAAGCGTTCTTGTGGTCCAGCAAAGGCTGAAACGAGTTGAAAATAATTTTAGTCAATACAATTGATGTTCAAGATTATGAAAGCATTCGTAATGAATGCCTGTGAGAATAATCACTCGAAAGTGTAACGAAACTAGTCAGTGTGATGGAACCGTTAAAATTAAATATTCTTCGAAAGTACCCGTGCGATCGTCGTTAATGTTATACTTTTCGTATAGCTGTGTCTTCTTGTGTTAGCTCTTTGTAGAACAACAGGAGTCCCAAGTTTGAAAAATCGTGTCATTCAAATGAAACAACAAAATAATTTAGTTAATGTGCACATACGTTTGTCTTATTTGGATTATCAAGTAATGATACAGATAATATTTAACTCAATATATAGTGATTTTAAACAAAGAATGCCCTCCTCGTACTTCTGATCGAAAGTGAAAAGTGTAGCTCGGATCATACATAGGGAATTGTCGAGCGAAACAGAGCAGATTCAAAGAAGGATGAATTATATTTAGATTGGGTGTGTAGTTGCCAGTGTTTAGGCACCCTTTGCCACTGTGATACCTTCAACTGATGTATCAAAGTCGATACGAACCGGGTTTACCTTGATACGAATGCTAAACGAGATGACATTGGATTAAAAGTAAAGTAAACCTTAGGGATGAATTGAATACAACAATCTTCTGCCCAGTGTCTAAAAATCTACACTATATCCGGGGCTGTGTTACAGATGGGAAGCTGTTTAGATCTAGACTACGTCATGAGTTCAAGTCTGTGGGCACCCGCTCTTGTTTCTATCATTTCGGAAATGTGTTTATGGTACGGCGTGTGAAATAAATCTCGAGCTACATCAAACCTCCGTCTTCAAACTCGAATGAATCTGTAGACCTCTTGACAAAAAAAAAAAAGAAAACATCGAGGAGTTCTTACTTCTCGTCATACCAACGCGGACGTCTGTGAAGCATTTTTCGAGTATTTTCAATCGAAACCGGCCTCATTCAGCGCTACAGTGTTAGGCGCACTTGTTCCTACTTCTTCCTCAAACGGAGCAGAATGTATTTTTTGCGCTTCTGCCAGGGGCAGCCTCCGGCCTACGCAAAGTTTTACGAAGGTTAGTGGGCGAAATCGCCAGTGGCGCTGCTGTTGTGTGTGCTCTCACATCGCTTCATTGCCTGCTTGATTAGTCCGCGCCAAGCACAACACTAATACGCCATCGAATGCCGCACCAAAATGATTCAGATTCATCGAGCGCGAACCATTTGAAGCACGGTTTGCATGCGCGTGTTGCTAGCTAGCTCACAGCTTTGTTTTTAACTCATCCATCCCGTGCTTGATCTTTTCCGTAGTGGTAACATTTTTTTCGTGACCGTAATGTCTGCGGACGGCCAGTTAACGAAATCAATTAACAAAAAAAGTATGAATGTGAAGGTCATTTGTGCCGATGGAAGCAAGGATTAATGTGCAGTTTGTCATTTGTGATATTCGTGATGTGTCTTTGGTTATACATTCATTCGTATCAACTGGTTTATTAATTTGTTTTTCTTCAATAAATACAAAATTATGCGTATTTTGTAAACAAATATCTTTTGGAGGTAATAAATTCGTACCATTTGGATTGCATGTAAAGTTCGAAGGCAAATGTGGTATCTGACATCTGTGCTTTTTTCTTTGTAGCAAAGATTAATTTGCGTACAAAATACAATATTTACTATTATTAGCCGCTTCTTTGTTGAGGCAAAATTAACCATGGAAATAACATTTTACGACTCCATCGATCGGAGGCAGACGCAAAGCATCGAGATGATCGTACAACTTAAATGCATCGGTAATGGATAAATATATACCGATTCTCATTGGTTTCTTTCCATTACCGTACCATGCACGACTGTTTACTCAACGTGTGTCAGAACAACGCTAACAGATGCCTCACAAACAAGCGCAAAAGCAACTCCAACGCAGCTACTCACTGAGCGCATGTTGGTGAGAAGATTCGTCGTATTGACCTCTAAAAATCATTCAATCTTCAGGCTGTAAACAGGCTGCACGGGGAAGATTTTTTTTTTTGTGTGAATCATCTCACCGTGTTGTGATCATCTCCCAGCTACGAGACCTGACATCTTCCTTCCCACGCACCGCGGTAGGCCGCGCACCGTAAGATGCATTTGTGCGCGGATCGCTTCTCGATTGCTCTGGTAATTAGTAAATTACCACTAATTACTGGACGTCCTTCAGTCTGTAATACATATACTACATCCTCCAGCCCGGTTATATCCTCCGGTTGAGGATATGGTCGCTTTTGCACATCCGGAAACCGCGAAAATCGCGAAAGGTCGACGGAAGCGAAAAGAACGGATAAGAGAACAAATACAAGAAACATTTGGTCGTGATCTGTTCATTGCACGAATTTTTGTACGAATTCAGCAATGTTGCGCTTGTTTTAAAGCACATAGGTATGATTTTTTGAATAGAAAAAGGCAAAAATGCAGTACGATGTGAAAAACCTCTATGTACCTTCGCGTTTAAATTTTGTGGTACGGTATTGACATGCCAAAGGATCCCTATGCCTATCAACTGAATTATGAATCTTAGACCCTATATTAGGTTTGTAGATGGTTTTTGTTTGACTTGCGCTTGCTATGGTACCTCTTCGTAGAGTATTACACCTTTAACCTTTTGGCCTTCCTTTGCGGAAGCGTGCTGCGGACATAAGGTATGCTCCAGTTTCATCAGCAGAAGGTTACCCTCGACTAGATTAGGGTGAGATTAATTAGCTCGTTAACTGGCTGGGTCTCTACTCTGGTACGAAAAAATCACAAACCACCATGGCACTGAATTGCGAGACCTCAAGAACTTGCGGTGTTGTTATGACCGTGGCCTCAGTGATCTCTTGGTATTTTGTTGTTGGTATTGTGGTAGAAGTTTTTTTTTGTCTTGAAGATCCTCATTACGCACGCCTTCCAGTTGGGTGAATGTGGTTTGCAGTTTATATTTAAACTTCTGCACATTGTGTATATATGAACGGCAGCCAAGTAAACAACGGTTTATGGCGATGAACATTTTATAGTCAATACGTTCTTTGTTCCACCGCACTAACCCAAACAATGCGAAGTACATTCAGGCAAAATAAGTGGAGATGTAGAGTCAAGCGGGCGGCTAGATCGTTTATTTAGGTCAATCAATAGATATTCGACAAGATGTACGCTTTAATATGGAAGCAGTTGCAGTTCTATTTAAACTTTAAATTGATGGTAGATGACATTACGACTAGTGACAAAGGTACTCTCGCTGCCAACCTAGATGCTGCCAACGGAGTGTTATTGTTGTACCTTTCCTAGTGCTTTGTAACCACCCATCATCTAACCTAGATCACTATCATTTTAGCGTTTAATGAGATTTAATTCTGCAAATGTACGGGTGCAGAGGTTTTTTTTGCACACCATCATCCATTGCCCTGCCTTACCTCGCTAGCATCTGTTTCCACCCATTGATGAAATTGGGTCATTCGGGCGAAAACCTTCGAACCTTAGCCATAGCTCCCTATTTTCGCTCCATTTTTTCTCGCACACCATCCATCTCCTGCAATGAGTGGGGTGGAGATGAGAAGGCCAGTCAACACTTGCGCCATGGCCACTAGAGCACTGGCATTGCTGGGTGTGTCGTTGCGCCCGGTTCGCTCACTGGAGCGTAACGGCGGCATGTTTTGTTCCTTCCTTCTTCGCGTACCACACATATCGCAACACCGCACGGAACGGTAGCATAAAATCGACCATCGGCGTGGAAAAGTGCATCCACATTTTTGTACCGCCAGCTCCACACGTAGCACTTCCCTTCTGTCACCGATGCAGCTGCTGGTTGCCAGTGTGTCACAAGCGAAACAAATCGTGCAGGCACAGCCGCATGGCATCTTACGGCGCAAAGGGTGGTACGAGGTTGGTGACAGAACCTTTGGAAACACCTGCATCGGGAAGCAGGGTTTGCTGCACGTATTGCTACGGTAAATAAGACGTGCAATTTACCAAAATTGGATCTGTTCTTTGCTATCCGTAGCTATAAAAATGTGCTTCCATGTCGTGCCTACCATACATATCTCCGCTCCGAGGTAGTATCTCCAACGGCGTGGCAGATGTAATCGCACTGCAAGAATTCCAACCATTAACAATAAAGAAGGCAAAATAATGAGGTTAGGGTCGGTGCATCGGCAATCGATAACCGGTGCGAAACTAATTAACCTTTTGGGTACGGTTTCGCTTTGGTATCCTTCGCTGAAGTGCTTAATGTTCTGCTGACATCGAGTTTCAGAACCAATGTCCTCTAACAATTAGATGTTTTTGTCGTGTTTACTACACGACGCTCGGCACACGGACATGGCTGACAGTTGGAGCGCGCAATTGCTGGATTGAGTTGATGATTGGAGTTTTTGACCCCGAAAATGTGTACTTTGCGCATCGAAAATTAATGTACTTGTAGTGTTCCATCGCTACGTTTTGAACTATACATGCTTTGATGTTACGATTCTTTTTAATTTAAGAATTATACATGTTATGTTTTATCGATCGCTTTCCTTTTTAAATGAACCAAAACCCGCGACACTTTAGATGACCTTTACCGACTTACAACATGTCATCTGGTATTGGGAGGTGTGTTCCTTGCCTCGTTTGTGTAGGTCGCAGATTGTTCTCATTTAAGACCTCCCGAAAGCTACTTTTCCAAACAACAACTTTTGGCCACTGCCAACTTTCAACCCAAGTGAAGCAATGATCGCCCAAATGGGGCAGAACAAGTTGGTTGATTTTCGTTACCACCATAAAACCACTATTGATCGGGAATTAAATGCTTTTTGTTGTCAATATTTTTAGCTTGCTTTAAACGCAGCAAATATTAGCAAAATAGTTTGAATTTATATCATCTCGAACATAAAACTCTTACCACGCATTCAAACAGTATCTGTGATTTTGATCAAGAACTAATGTCTATAACATGCTAATTGGTTTATATCTTCTTACAGTGTGTGTAAAAAAGCCTGCAACAATTTGACTCTTTCTATAGTTTATAGATACACCCAAACAATATTTTAAAAACACGATTGTGTGACCGACTACCCAAGATTTTAAGCGCTAACAATGCGATCATTTCCAGCTGCTTTAAGTTTTTGTTTTCTTGACTGTGTTTAATTTCGCGTCGAACTGCGCAAGACGATGCGTCACGGACGAGCGAACTCACAACCACATACCAGCGTAGCACCAATACCAGTGTCTTCTCATTGCGATGGTACTGTCGCGGTGACGCAAGCCACCCTGCTTCGAAGCCAATTTAAGCAGTTGCGAAGCTGTGGATGTACTTGCCGCCTCTTGCTTTACTGCTGCTGCTGCAGGGGTTGAATTGTAAGTTAGTGCTTGGCAACGATTTAAGTGATGCGCAAAAGATCATCCCCTCGCATCACTGAAAGCGAGAGAGGAAGCATTAGCTCATCGTGCGTGTATTTAAGAGAAAACGACGGTACGCTTGGTTTACGCCGATTCCAACCACAACTTAACCTTTATCCGCGCACGTGTCGGGCCGGGCAAAAGCGCGTATGGGTTGCATTGATCTGTGTATTATTGTTTCGTGACAAATCTCGCCTAGCGAGCAAACGAATGATGATTATTTGATTTTGGAGCACAGTCCATCAAATTGCGTCTCTGGCTGGCGGGGATTTGGCGGCGCGTGTGGCGATATATCGTCGCGTCATTAATTTTCCGCTCGAGCGAACTTCTCCACCCGGCGAGAGATGAGTCTATTCGGCAAAACCGTTTTCCTTGCACGCCACTGCAGAAAGGCAACCCAACATCCCGCGCTGGCCTTGTTCATGGGCTAGGGTTGGAAGGGTATCCCCTTCTTCGTAGTCGATGTTTTCGTTCGACTCCGACCCAACGTTTCAATTTCATCACAGAAACAGCTAACGTCAAGTGGGGAACCATAACGTTAGCGAATCGATTCTAGATGGAATAAGACGAGAGTTTCGAAAAAAGTTGTACATAAATAGCGCTTGAGAAGCGATGCGATGTGAAGGTTATAGCTCGAAGAGTAAGAACACAGCTGCACGGCGTCTTACAGTTTGTCTGTTCATCTTCAAAGCGGTCGATGATGGGTCGGCTTTTGGGAAGTGTTAGTCATTTAATTGATATCTAAGGTATGAATAGAGATTATTCTATTATATTTTTATCGATATTCTAAGTTTAAACTTAAATCAATGTTACCCTGCTTCTGTTCTGTTCCACACATTTTTCACTAAACATGCTGTACACATCCCATGAGATACAGTGCTTTGTATGGTAGCTGAAAAACGGAGAAGCAACTACATTCAAATGGACAGTTCCCACATGGCACAAAAACAAACACACCTTCTTTAGTATAAGCGATCTTTACGAGGAGGATGATGAGTCATACTACGAACGAAAAAGAAAAAAATAGAGAAGAGAAGTGGCTCCATGGCGCCGGCTGAGTGATGACATTGGCCCACTGCCGTACTATTACTCGCAATTTGGCCCCTTTGAGGCTTCTCGCTTTAAGAAAAACATATTTTCCATGCCATGTTGCTGTTTGGGGGGTTGGTGTTGTGTGCTGACACAAGATTTCCCATGCTGATTAGATGTAGATTGAGCATTTGGGGAACTTAGCTTTAGTTTGTTAAAGCTCGAGAGTGTATGATTGTCGGGTTACCGATACGTTTGTGAAACCTGTGATGACTTCCAAGTGCTGGTCAGGATGTCTACGGTAAACCACAGGAAGTGTGTGGAATTGCAAAGGGAACGACTAGAGGTTTCAATATATGTATTTCAGCTTGTTTTTTTTTACTTTGAAGAATTTTGAAATTTATTAGGAAAGTGTTAACGCTTTATATTTATTCAACCAATTTTAAATATTTTCGTTGAAGAGTAAAAACTCACCAAAAAGGTAATTAGTGCAGATTAGTTCAGTTTGAGGTGCTGTGTGTTTTCCCACGTGATAGAAAGTACGTGCCTCCTCTCTTAAACACATAGTTACCACAACAGGCTACAAACACACGTGTGTGTGCTCCCAGTTGTATCTCGTGTGTGTTAACAATTACGACTAATAATGTTATTATTATTGCCGCCAGCTCCTTCAAGTGCATGACATTGATGCTACATCTTTCAGCCTCAGCAAACGTGCCCTGTTTGCGCGGGGCTTGGGGCAGTGCAGTAGTGCATCCGATTGATGTGTGTGTGCCTACGTGTTAAACATGTCTGGTCTGTAGTAGGAAGCAGCGGACGTGCGAGTGCAGCAGTGTTGCAACGGCAGTTAAAAACATCCGTGTGTAAAAGTGCAATTAACAGCGACCAGGCTAGGAAAGGAGTACCCTGCCTGTCCAAACTCCTCTCCTCAATCCCGCGTGGCTCTCGATCACTAGTGTTTTTGTGCTTTTGGTTTGATTCATCTGCTTAGTGTATGTGCGCGCGCGTTTGCCTGGTGTGCCTTTCCTCCCGTTCCATTCGAAAGAGGGAAGAGGAGGCAGGCTGCTAGTGGGACGGTGTGCCTTCGATGATGCCCGCTGGGGAAAGAAACGAAACAAACGAAAAAAAAAAAAAATAGCGAGTAATAGAGTCATTCGCCAAGTAGTAGGTCTGTTGCGCGTGGTATCTTAGGCCACATCGGCCGGCAGTGTTTAGTGTCCGGCCATGCCCCAACACTTTGGGCTCGGAGGGTGAAGGCAAGGCAAAGCGTCAAGTTCATCGTGTAGTGCAAAGGCAGTATATAGTGCAAGTCCGGGATAGTGTTGGAGCGCTAAGGTGAAAAGTTGCTGTTAGGGCATGCAAATCGTTATATACCCAAAGAAACAAACACGTGTACTACTCGGGAAATCTGGTGCACCAGCAGAGTGTGTGTTGCATTTGCTCGACTAAACAGCAGAGCGCGGAGCGTTGTGTAGTGCACAATTTCACCTAAATAGCTCATTAGCCACCCCATCCGAGGGCTGTAAAGGGAAGTCGTGTTTAACGAGATGCATGTGGTGAGGCACGTGTTGTGTTGTTAATTCTGGCCTTGCGCTGTATATTGAATCATGCGAAGTGTGGTTATACTGTGTATGATGCACCAGTGCTGAGCGATGGCGTTTTAAGGTGATAACGAAGGTTGCTACAATTCCCCGCTCACAAAAAGGGAGGAAACAAGCAGAACAACATGGTGACGACGATTAAAATTACCGGCGACGGTGTGTTCATCCAGTCGAACGGTGGCGTTGGGACTGGCGGTGCAGGAGGCAGCGCGAGACTGCAGCAACAGGAACGGCAAGAGCTGCTGACGGGTGAGAACACCCTTGGAAGCACCGCGCTCGGAGAGGCCAATTTGCCATCTGCCGAGGGTACGGTGCGCAACGGATCGCTGGACCTGGTGGACAGTGGTACCGGTGGCAATGATACAAACAACAATCACAAGGGCTATCGTAACTTCAACCACCGCCGGTACCAGTCGGACGAGGGACCCGGTTTCATCGGGATGCGCAATGGCAAGCCGCCGGAGCGGGCCGACGGCGCGTCCCCAGGGTCGTCCGAGGTGGTATCGGGCGAAAGTGATGACACGCTCGGCGAGCCTGATCCGAGTCGTAAGCGGGACAAGTTTACGATTTCATTCCTAAACACGCACCGCTCGAGCGGCGGTGGGCTGCTGCCGAACGGCGGTGGCAAGAGCATGCTCAACCACAAGTTCATCGTGTACAACAGCAAGAAGCCAAAGACATCGTCGGTGCTGCACCAGCAGTACTACCAGCAGAGCATTGCCGCCGCCTCTGCCAATGGGGAACTTGGCAGCAGTGGGAGCGGTTCACCGCCCCTGCCCTACCCAAGCCACTACCAGCAGTACCTGTACAATCGGCTGCGTCCGTCCTTGTCGACCTCGGTGCTAAGCTCACCGTCACTGATCACGGCTGCTGCGATCCCGAGTTGTTCGCCTCCGGATCGAGATCGCTTGGAGCAGCAGCAGCAGCATCAGCTCTATCAGAACAGTCTCTTCCATCAGCAACACCGTTCGCTCCTGGGTACGCCACCGGCTGCCGTACCTGGTTGGGCCAAGTCCACTTCCTGTCTGGTGTCGAGCAGTGCGGCCGCTGCTTCCTCCTACAGAACCGTCACCGCATCGCCGCTACTATTACTTCCCGCGCAACCAGCCCGAAGTGCACCGCAGCCGTACCCGTCCGCTGGTGGTACCGCGCCACGCCCTGTACCGGCCTCTTCCTCCAACTCGTCACTGTCCTCCTCGCCGTCATCTTTCTCAGCTGGTTCGCCGCCATCGTCCGGTGCTAATTCATCGTCAAACACTCCTCCACCGCCCGTGGTGCCGAGTGAGGTGACCGCGACATCTGCTAATGCAGTCACGGCGTCCTCGACAACGACCTGCAGTTCCCCAACGACGCCAACGACAACGTCACCCGACGCGTCGAACTCACCAACACCGGTACCACCGCCGGGTACGGTAGCGCCATCTACACCAACGCACCCATCGTCGCCTTCTTCTTCGACATCAAATCTTGGTTAGTACGTCTTTTGGGAAGTGGTGTGATTGGTGCTTAGCTATTATCGAGACCATTAGCTGTTATTATTCGAATGTTGATTTCACTTTCAAGGTGTGATAGTAAGGAATATGTTTGAATTGCTTGCAGACTTAATATTTCGATGTATTGCTTTCTGTTGTTCTTGCTCGTTGTTGATTGCTTTTCCGTGTCTGATTTGTACCTTTTTGAGTCGCTTTAGCAATGTTCCATTGCTTTTTCCCCCTAACTATTGTTTTGCATGACACTCACTTTCGGGTTTCATGATCCCTTCACGTCGAAACACTGCGCTCGGCCTTTTCTACGTTCGCTTTTTTTTACTACCATGGGCAGCACTTTAATTCATGCCGCACAGGAATTCCGTAAGCACATGATGATGCACACGAGCCCATCATACTACGAGGTAAAAAACTGCTTTGTGAATGGGTCGACCGGCAACTCTCGACCTGGTTTTTCCCGTGCTCATTCGTCAACAATTGTGTGGCGTGTTGGTTGTAGCTTTTCGCGTGTGTTGCTGGCTGCTGCTCACGCGTTCCTATTCCCAGCGGAAGCATCACAAGGCAGCAAATGACACTAAAACAATAGGTGGTTGCCACGCCATCTGCCGGAAATTTCACACAATACTTTTTCCCTGCCATCGTTTTTGCTCCCGACTCGTGCATCGTTCGGCCTAACTTGGTGACCTTTTCATTGAGTTTTCCACGAGCGCCAGCCAGTGGGTCAGAGGGCTTTTGGTTGGAGCGTACCCGGGGCGCTCTGCACAGGGTTGTTGGCAGCTGCCTGTGTGTGTGTACGAGTGTGTTTTAATATGGTGTCACATCGCCACAGGGACTCCTTAGTTGCTTGGCCTCGTTGGGAGCTTTCCACTTTCGTTCTGTTATTGTTAGTGGTTTTGTTTCTTAGCCCAGGGTTTCCACAGGCTGCTGCGTGTTCTGTGCCTCCAAAGCATTCCAAAAATACTGCTCCAGTCCAGAAGTCTCAGCGCTCAGAAAATGTCGCTTTTATGTGCATAATTTATTGCGACCATTATTCTTCGCTCGTGGTGGGAAAGCGGCGTTTGTCGGTGGCCAACACTTGTCGGAGTATGCGGTCTTCGGGTTTTATTGGTACGCTTGGTTTCGTGTATACGTTGGCAGCTCACTGACACCATGTACTGGATGTGCATGAGATGGAAAACCATCGCTTCCAGGCTGGCAGAGGTGACTGTGAGCTTTTTTGAGGGTTTTCTGGATGTTTGTATCTTCATCGCGTTCGGTCGGTTCTGTTACAACTTTAACTTATTGGCTCATTCACTCGTTGTCGGTCGTGTGGTTTACAGCCTTTAATGATCGCTTTTGAATGTGAAACTAACCCAAAACCCACAATATGAAATGTATTGCCTCTGGCAGGATAACAAAGATACCAGCTTGGGGTTGGAATAAATCAAGCATGTTGGGGCTGCAAAGGTGAAAATTAACTACCAAGGGATAGATGACCATTTTGGGTCATTAAATGCTCAATCTTAACTCGTTCCCTTCGCAGCCCAGTACACGCCTAGCAAATCACTTTATAATAAAATTTCAATGAACCTAAACATCTTGTAATGCTATACAGCGAGAAATGAAAGGTTCTCGACTTTCCGTTGGGTGTCTGGTGCACAGTCATTCAATTCAAATCGTTACAATACTCTGTTGATATTTTCAACCCTCTCCCCTTCAAGGGTCTCCACATCAAAATGTCACTAGGAAAAAAAATCAAAGCACGACTTGGTTTAAACCGACGAGAGTGAAAAGCGAACGTCAAATCGTGTCAATCTATCCGATCTCCTGGCGTTACAGTTTCATTACCACCTGTTTTCACGTGACGTCAATTGGTAAATTACCGGAATTGCTCTCCGGTCCAATTGACGGGGGCCGCACGGGACCATTTCTTCTGCGCGTTCACGGTTAACCTACAAAAATTAGAGCGATTGCTGGGGGTAACGAAACGGCACGCGTTCTTAATTTACGCTACAGTCGTGAGTCAGAGGTGCGGATGAAAAAATCTCGCCCCTCTTGCCGCTCCCAAGCAATTTGAAGCAAAAGCAGCCTATAAAACTGACTGTAAGATGGAATTGAGCTCATGACAATTGGGATAAATTAAGACGGAATCTAAAAACAACGCAACCGTGGTGTGTTTCACATGATGTATTGACTTTTTCGTTGCTCGTTTGGATGAAAGCAAACAACTTTTTTTTATTCAGTAACATCTGGGAAGGGTTTGTTTTATTATTTTTTATAGTATTTTTTTATGTTTTTTAATAGTTTTTTTTATCTTGCTTGAGAGTTTTTCTTATTCTTTGAGCTATCCACCATCAGTTGTGATAATGCACGATGCTCTCGTCGATATTGCTTGCTGTAATCTAATTATTGAATAATTTTATCTGACGCATTAGCCAAAAACGGATATAGCCTTTACCTTTTTCTGGAAGCGCGTCTGAAGACTATTTGGTTAATTTGTTTTTAGAAATTGTAATTGCGATGCGATGGACCCAAAATTACACTTAAAACATATTCCAATCGAAATTACTACTTTCACTCATGAAATCTCCTTTCATACCAGAATTACTGCCAGTATAGTCTTGTTTTGGATCTGTACTCCGATCCAATAGCAATAGAGAAATTACAAACGACACTTCGCATATATTGGCACTTACCAGCCGATCCCTTTTTCAAAGTTGCCCCTTATTACGGCATTGATTGTAGCACCATCTTGAAAAGGTATTTTGGCAACCAAATTCTTGAGAGCTCAGCAGCATATCAATTAATTGCGTTGATTGTTACGCTGTTAATGTTACCTCTGTCCAATTTTCAGGCTTATCATCCACGATGAGAAACTTCTCATCCACTATCGGTATCTGTTCTTGATGAGATTAAAAACCATCGGACATTGGTGTAGCTTGGAATCGTGTATGTGTCAGACTTGATACAGGCACGATTCACTCTTCTCGCGCCTAGCTATGTATTTAAATGTTAGTATTTTTTATGCTGTTTCGATGCTGTTTGTTGGGAGTGATGATTTGCAATGCAAAACGCGTGCGGACTTTGATCCGAGCTTTAGTTGGGTGGTGTTGCGGGAGATCAGTTCCACGATGTGGATGAGACACAGCGTTCACCGGTCGTGCATAATTTGGTGGATGATGTTTTGAATGCGCTTTTTTACGTTTCCCACTTATGGACGCCAGTTGTAGTTCGCTAGCTTCCAGTCCCCCCACTAGCAGAGAGCGGATGAAGTTGTTTTGTATGCGTGTATTTTTTTTTTTTTCGTGTGGTTTGTTCATCTCACTATATTACCTGAACATCATTCGTAAAGGCCTGGCAGCGCTAGCAGTTCACTCATCCGCAAGAGGTCCGACGACTTGAGCAACTTGCTTTGACCCGACAACCATCTTGGCAACAAGCTTGGCCTCCACATCTGCGAGAACCCACAGCTACACCGGTTAGCATGATGCGTAGTGTGTTTCCTTCTCATGCTGCACAGACCGGCAGATGCTTTATGGTGACGCCATCCGGATGGGATTGTATAGTTTCACTCGCTGGTTGGTAAGGCTCCAGAGGAAAAAAGGGCAGTACCTCTGCTGCTTGGGGGTTGGTACCGGTTGGTTGCATTTCGTTTTGTTGCGCTGATTTATGGTTATTTTTACCGAATCTCCCGTCGCTTGTAACTCATTCGGTAGCAGCGTGTGTTTTCACAATCATTGAAGCCGTCCGTCTCGAAGACGATCGCTTAGTGGACACGGTCGACAGATAATAGTTGACATGCTGAGATTTAATAAGACGAATCGAGAAGGAGGGTGAACAGGGCAAACGTACACCGACAGTAGCAGCTTCGGCACAGATCGTTCCGGTCGTGCACGGATTTGAATAAATCGGTCGGTTCAAGGCAGGAAAGAGTTTCTAGCTTCATTTAGCACTCAGTCGCTGCTCGTGATGGGATAGTTTGTTTTGTTTGATTGCTTCACATTTCATTCATTCATGCTGCTAGAGCTCTAAGTTTCATCGCCGAACGTTTCATGTCACTATTAGTTTAGAATGCTTCCGTTAAAATCTCTTTTGGATGTTCGATTCGAAGCAGTTTTGACTCAGCTCGGACCGGAGCAGTAAGAAAATTTTCATTTTTTAAACGATTCGAAACGACTTTAATTTATCACCCAAGAAAACTGAGGATAAATTACAACTTGACTCACATACAGGCTTTGCTTCGCGCTTTGCCTGTGCTTAGAATGTATTTCCTCATCAATAATGATGATTCATCCCAAGTAACGTTGTTGAAGCGATGACGAAATTTTTGGATTCTTCAGAAGAGAACTCTCGTCACTATCTAACTTTTATAGTATAACATTCCTAGAACAGATTATTTTAAATTCATTTCCTAACTTTAATTCCTTCACATATGAAAAGCACGTGAAAGTCCTCCATGATATTTGTGTTGTCATTTATTCGCTCCTTCCATTCGTATGGTCGCTTGATTTCCCTTGATCGTTGTACCATAATTCATTGCCGTTTTCTCATGAGCCATGTTCCGGTTGGTGGAATGTAGAAAAAAAAACTAAATGGAATGCTACACGGTAGCCTTTTACAAACGTGTAAATGTATGTGAAATTCTTGCACGCATTTTAAATTTATTATAAGCTTTGTGTGCGTGTATTTCTTGTCTTCCAAGCAAATGAAGCGAGAGCGTATTTGCCATTCATTCGCTCAGACAGAAATTTGTGACCATTAAAGTGGGGCCTATTTTTACAGATTTAGGAGTTTTTCCCCCAACGTGGCTACCAACCTCGTCGATCGCTCTAGGGTCGTTATGGTTGCGGATAGCTGCTTGACCTTCCGATTGACTGCTTGTGTTTGTATGCTTTTTTTGGGAACAATTTTTATTTAGTAAAATACAAGCAACGTATCAGAGTTGCGATGTCTTTCCTTTCTTGACTGTGAGGCGCTCCGATTAAGTCATAACATAACATAACAATCATACATAACAGTTTATTCTATTGCTTAAAACAATCCAAAAACATGAATATTTTTCCTTTTCCCACACGTTATTCCATGTGTAAAAGATCCATAAAAATAGAAACACTTACACTGCTTGTTTAATCTGTTTTTGACGCATAAGAAAATAAAGCCTTCACCATGATCGTATTAAATAAAGCTAAAGGAATGTAACGCTCACTTCCCCCGGGAACAAGAGAGCAGCGCAACCGAGGGCATCATTGCAGCTGATGATCTGTTTAATCGTTTCGCCTCTAGCATATCTTTTCAACGCTAGCTTGAAAAAGGCGGAAGGAAATACATTCGCTTTTTAGTGAAGTAAAAATTTTACATTCACATGGTCAGACGTCGCGCTTCTTTACGACTCCAGCCGCTCAACGATGCGTCTACTTATCCGTAGAGATGAACAACATCTGGCCGTGTGGTAGTAGTAGGTAGTTTATGATGATGGGGTTTGGATTTTTCGTACGATTTGTTCATTATTTATGCTTAGCAATGACATGACAGCTAAGAACAAGGTTGTTGAGTAGATGATGTTTGCTATGCTATGTTTAGAATTCTAGTGGTTTTCGAGAGTTCGAAGGGAATAACATGATGAAATGACAACACACCCGAGTGTGTTCGAATTGGGTCGATGGGAGCATGAACTAGGTTTTCTTCGACCTCTTACCAGCTGGGTGGAGCTGGTGAGATGTGTTTTTGAGCGTCAGAGATGTGATTTATGTTGTTTTACCATTTTACCTTTTGGGTGTCATATTGATTTAATCAGCCGGTCTCGTAGTACAGTCGTCAACTCGTACGACTTAACAACATGCCCGTCATGGGTTCAAACCCCAAATGGACCGTGCCGCCAAACGTAGGACTGACTATCCTGTTATGGAGGGAAATCAATTAGTCACTGAAAGCCAAGCCCACAAGTGGTACAGGCAGGCCTTGACCGACAACAGTTGTTGAGCCAAAGAAGAAGAAGAATTGATTTAATCAACAATGTTCTCTTATCGTTAAAACATTTTTGTCAATATATCAGGTTACATCAATATAATAAAAAAAATGTCTTTACATCTGCAAATGCATGCTTCTAGACCTTTTAAATCGATTACGATTCAATTTCGCCATCGTTTTCATAATACTAAGAGATGCGAGCAAAAAAGTACCAAGATATGTCTCCCAATGCAACACTTTCTTCAACTGTCAACATACCAAGTCTCTCGCAGCAATAATTTCAAATCAGAGCATGATCTCAGACAAGGTTTTCCCTTTACGTAGAGCATTCCGAGTTGTTTTGGAAAGTGTCTGACTGACAGAAAGCAAAACAATACGTCCGAATGTCAAGTGTGACATACCACGCCCGCCACCACCGTTAATTGATGGTGATGGACAACGAAGACAACCCTGGTTTTTACTCCGGTGAATCCTTAATGCAGGGTCGATGGTGCAACAGGGAATAAACTTCCGTTTGGCGTACGGGGGCGCATTTCGTATCAGGCGGTTTTATATTCCGCAGTGTTTGTAAATAGCTGCCTATACCTTTTTTTTTTTTTTTTTTTTTTTTTTTTTTTATTTATTTAAATCAAAGTTATCGGGCAGTATGCCTAAATAACTTAATGCTTACAGAGTACAAGTTTAAATTATGGCCCTAGAACTAACTTGAATATGCTGACGCAGCTGACTAACGGATTGATTGAAATCTGCTGATAACCCTAACCTATTATACACATCAATCATTTTGAGCAGTGGATCATTGGCACCAAAACCAGTCGATCTAAAAGGGCTTCTTAGTAGCTCTCTACTTCTAAGACCTCTAGAGGGAGTAGAAAAGCAAATAAAATTTAAAATGTCAGGTGCATCAAAATCTCCAATTAATAATTTATGCATAAAAGTTATCTGAGCCGTAGTTCTCCTATGCTGTAAAGTCTCTAAGCCGAATAGTAAACACCGAACATTATACGAAGGACGTGGAATTTGGTTTGACCAGGGAAGACGATGAAACATAACACGTGTGATTTTTTTCTGAATTTTTTCAATTTTATCTATGTATGTGATTTGATGGGGACACCAAACTACACTGGCAAATTCCAGGATGGGACGGACTAGAGAACAGTATAATGTTTTTAAACTGAAAGGATCTTTAAAGTCGGCCGAAACACGTAAGACAAATCCTAACAGTTTAAGAGCTTTAGTGACGATAGTTTGATAATGGCTAGATAAACTAAGCCTACTGTCTAAAATAACTCCTAAGTCCCGAACCTGAGAAAAACGTGGAACGCTGTCTTCATTGATTTTGTAGTTATAAATAATAGGATTTTTTTTCTTTGAGAATGTTATACAACTACATTTGCTAACATTAAGTAACATTTCATTATTAAAACACCATGCAGAAAAATAGTTTAACGAGTCTTGTAACATTTCACAGTCGTCAGAATATTTAACAGGTAGGAACATTTTTAGATCGTCAGCATATAATAACAATTTAACATGAGGAATAGCAAACACGACATCGTTAATAAATATAATAAATAGTAAAGGTCCTAATATACTCCCTTGAGGAACACCAGATAAATTATGGAATGTGGCAGATAAACTAGTTCCTATCTTAACGTTAATGCAACGATCAGTTAAATAACTTCTTAACCACTCAACAACATTTGTGTGAACACCATACTTTGATAATTTAGATAGCAATAGAAAGTGGTTGACCTTGTCAAAAGCAGCGCAGAAGTCAGTATAAATGACGTCAACCTGTAAGCCCTTGTCAATATAGGAGTGGCAAAAGTTAAGTAAGTATATTAGATTGGTCTCAATCGATCGTTTCGGCATAAAGCCATGTTGAACATTAGAAATTAATGGTGAAAAGGCTTGGAGCATATGACGAGACATTATCTTTTCAAACAGTTTACTGCACGCACATAACATAGAAATTCCTCTATAATTGCACACATTACTTTTGTCAGATTTTTTATAAACAGGAAACATCCACGATGATTTCCAAAGACGCGGGAAGCATTTCGATTGCAAGGATTTGTTGAATAGTTTGGTCAGTATGGGAATGAGAGCAGCCTTGCAATTAATGAGAATTGCGCTGGGAATATTGTCAGGCCCAGGTGCGTAGGAAAGCTTCAACAACGAAATAGCAGATTCCACCTCATCATCGTTGATTAGTGGTGTGCATAAATTAACCTCATCATTTATGAAGGATAAAGCCGATGTTGAGTTAGACGGAACCGAGGAATTGTTGGTGTACACAGAAGAGAAATATGAGGCAAATGCATTGCAAAACTCTTCATCTCCGGTAATGGTGTTTCCCTCAAACTGCATCGAGGAAGGAAGTCGTCCACAGGATTCCTTATCTTTAGCAAATTTCCAGAATGATGTGGGATGTCTTTTGATATTGATTTCAATTTTCCTGACGTAGTTGGCGTAGGCGGTTCGGTTCAGCTGCTTATATATTTTTGAGGCGCGAGCAAAATTTATTTGATTAGTGCTGTTTTTTAGTCGATGCAGTTTTTTAAGGGCCCGTGATCTTCGACGTTTAGCCAAACGTAGTGCAGAATTGGTCCATGGTGGATGAGCACGAACATTAAACCGTGGGATGAATTGTTCATACAGTTCATTCATTTGAGAAGAAAATTCAGCCACACTGTCGTTGATGTCGTCATGGTCAGCGATAGAGTCCCAGTTGATTTGGTTAAGTGCAGAAACGAGATCAGTGAAATTAGTTCGTCTAAAATTGAAATCTGCTTGACGTGGGGGTTTAGATGACGGCACACTGTATTGCGGGAGCGTGAAGTATGTAAGTAAAGCTGGATGATGTCCATCAGGTTCAACAATACTTTCGATGCATAATTCGATTGGCCTCATGTAATCAGTAACTTTGTCGTTCGCAAACACTAGATCTAACATGTTGTTATTGTGGTTTAGAACAGTGTTAAGTTGGCGAAGACCTTCAAAGCTTAGTTCATCGAGTAGAGCTTGACTGGTAGGGGATAGTCGGGTAAGCATAAGATTCAGTGTCGGAAATTTGCCGTTGATATCCCACTTAAGATTAGGTTGATTGAAGTCCCCGAACAGAATAAAAAAGTCATTCTTATATTTCTCTCTCGTTAAGTGCAATGAATTACAGAATGCATTTATGGTGTCCATGTTGGCTGATTGATCAGGAGGCAAATAAAATGATCCGATGATTAGCGAAACATTAAGAACTTTTACTCGAACCCAAAGGCATTCAATTGTAGGTGTGTTTGTCGAGCACAGAGAGGAAGCATAATTTGCATTGATCGCAACGAGGACACCACCACCTCTACATTTGTTACTGTTTGCTGCAGAACGATCCGTACGGAATGTATTAAAGCGGTTGTTATCAAACAAAAGCTCAGATGGAAAGCTGTCATCTAGCCACGTTTCCGTAAGAACGATAACATCCCAGTCGGCGATTGCAGTATTAGCAAAACATTCAGAGGTTTTAGTACGTAAGCCTCTCACGTTTTGATAAAATATATTGAATGTGTTTAGTACTGGCTCCATAGGTACAGTTGAATGACTTAATGTTGGCTTAAAAAAGTCAAACTTTCCCCGCTCTGACGCACATTTCAAACCCCGCATCACGATGCTGGTGGTGGTGTGATCCGTATTTCAACCCTTAACCCGTTAACAACTATGTAAAATCAGTTGCGAGTGGTTTGCAGAGGGAACATAACAAGCATGACAGCCTGTCAAAAGCTTACGTTTGGTGGGTTTGCATGCAATGGTTGAGCAGTTTTCGGGATCGTAAATTAAAAACTGTCTCAACTTGTTGTACATCAGGGTACATTTTTTTGGTGCGACTGGTGCGTAACGTTGTCCGCCGATTTTCGCATTTTTTGTTTTGCTTTAGGAGGTTGTTGCAGACTAGTGACATTTTGTCTGCTCACGTTCGCATGGCGTCGTTGTCGTGGTATAGCACTGCAAATGGCACGAATGGTGGTAGCTAGTGATTTTACGTAACGCGATTGTATTCGACCCTGGAGCGAAGACGCAGAATGACAAAAAGAGAAATGTCGACCTGCAAATTTAATGAAAATAATTGCCCTGCTATAATTATTGCACACCAAAGAGAATAAGGATGATGCTAAAATGTGCGCTTAAATATGGTCGAAAAGGAGATATCCCTTACCTCTCTCGTTGGCATAAAACATCCAAAAGTAAGTTATTTTAATGCATTCGTCTCATGGCATGAATGTGTTGGGCTATATATTTTTTGGAGAACTGGTTTTGTTAAGTGTCCTTTATACATATGATCATACGTACGTGCGTGGCTCCTGCTGAGCTAGTCATGTTTACCCGGAGTGGCATGCTCAAACAGCGTAATAATTAAGTAATTTTTGGTTCATATCACCGTGCCACGTGATGCAGGTTTTTATTCGTAACAAAATCGTGTGATGTTGGTGTAAAATGTTATGTTTCTTTCATTTTATCAGAAAGCTGCAACCTTCATATCAGCATTTGGTTTTGCATGCCGCTTTCTCTCCGTTTTTTATATGATAAGCTTTTATACCCAACAGCATCTTCCGTTGGTGATAGTTGGTGGTATTTGTGCAGGGCTATCTGCCCCGAGGGATAATTGTTTCACAAATGATGTAAACTTTTCTTTTTGGGTTATCATTTGGGCTTGAAGATAAAGTGCCTTTAGACGCTTTTTTTCGTATGCGTTTTCATGTGCTCGGTAGCTTTCCGATTTGAAGCTTAATTAGTCAAACGAACGAACGTTCGATCTGTGATGCCGAATATACATAAAAATCAACGAACTTTGAAGATCCGTCTCTCGCGTTGATGTGCACGGGCTGTCGTAGGTATTGATGGATCTCGGTAGTGTTTTCCTCCACCGGCTGCTGGGTGATACCTGGACGACGCTGCTACATAATGACTACACCTTTTAAAGCAATTTTCCCCCTTATTATTGATAACTCCATTACTAACTCGCGCCTTTGTGTCTTTCTCTTTTTCTTTCTCTTTTTAGGTAAGTTTTTTTTCGTACGGAAGAAACTTTAAAGAGTGGAGATGCTCTGCCTGCGTCATTGGTCATTGGATATGAAATTAAAGCGCCAGTGGAATTACCCTCACACTGATCGCGGTTGGTCGTGTACGTCTCGGTACTGTGGCAAATTGTAGTGAACCTTTTCCGATCGATCGCGTATGGTGTAAGAGGAAGACTTCGGTGCGTATGAATGTGTGTGGATGTGTTTTTTTTTAATTCATAAGTATCTTACGTTTTAATGAACCGGTGAAGCGGCACATCGACCCTGCGGTCATCAATGGAAAGTGCTCACGGGGTGCATGGAAATGATAAAGTTGAAAGCGAAAAAAACACATACGCAGAACAAACCGGTAACATAACGCAAGACTTCAATGCGATTGGACTGTCTCTTGGACGCTCATGTATACGCATGTATTTTAACGGGTGAAAGTGAAGAGGCAAACTAAAAGTGAAAATTTTGGATTTAGTTATTCTTCAAATACTTCACATTTTGGTTTCCCGAAATAATATTCAATTCTTTTAGTCCAAAGATTGTTCAATTTAAATATTTACCATTTCGTTTTTGGCGAACAAAACAAAAGCTGTTAAAACTTATAGTTTAAGTTACCTGTCTATAGACATGTTAAGTCATACAAATGTCGTCAATCTTTTTGATCCTTTTGCGTTTGATACATAGACACACTTTTAGCCAAAGTGACTGAATTTCTCACGATAAGATCACCATGAAACCGTAGCACGAATAGGAATTTTGCTTTGCTGAGCTATGATGCCATTCCTCATGTTGCTAACAGGGTATTATTATTCATAATATAAGTCATGCTCTACTTAGGGTGAGAGCAAAACGACCATAAATGACCTCTTTCCAAAATAAGCATTCCACTCGAAGTCTTTTACACGCGAGGTTTAGGCAATCATTTTCTATAGAGGCTTATTGGATTCTTCGTTAAAGTCACGAACAGTTCTTATGACAGCATAAAAAAGGAGTGACATGAGTAAATTTTGTAAGACTGTTGACGAAGATGATAACTAGAAGACACTCCCAAGAATAGTTCAATGATTCATATGCTTTTTTATATTTTCTGACTATAGCCTGTATCCCACTCACTAGAGCCTGAATTTGTCACATCCGTTTCATCATGTGAAACAGCAAAGCTAGATCGTGAACCATTGATACCACTACCTGCAAAACTTGATGTGCGACGTCCATGTCTCCAAGCGAGGGAAGATGACACGGTCCACCGTTCTTTAAGCTTTGAAAGAAGTTTAGCGTCCCCGATACACATCGTGGCGAGTTTATTACATTGACACTACGAATGGTAAAGATGACCTTCGGACTTATTTTTATGCCCTTTTTGTTGGCTCTCCTCACTTGCTTCTGGTGCTTTGCTTGTCCTTCATGAGTTGGATTCGTGCGGTCGTGTCTTATTCTTGGCGCAAATCGCCTTTCCATGTAAAGCGTGTAGTGGTTAATGCACACGTTGCCAAGGTGCGACGAGTTGGAGTTTAACGGTTGACCATGCATGCGTCGCAGTGAGTGTGGTTGGGTCAATGTCGTACACTGTTCCCAGTTTTCGTGAAGGCACTCACGTATCGTTTGGCTTTGGGCACCTTTGCGATGTCGTTATCCGGGTCTTTGCCACCATATGAGTCACCGCGAAGACGAGCGAATGAGGAAGTAGTCAGTCGTGACTACCACTGCGGGACAACCCCGAATGATGTACGTTTGTTGGGATGGTTGGGTAGTATCAAAAAGGGTGGCATGGTCTATGAATGTCCTTAATCGTGATGCATCGTTCTGTTTACTATCCGCTGCACCGCTGCACAAAAACATCTTCCTTGCCATCCGTTTTTGATCTTCTGAGGGTTACGTAAATCAATACCAGAATAGTTGTGATTATTGGAATTTCACTTTACGTTATTGCTAGAGGTAGTTTACAAAGAATATTTAAAAATACAGGGCAATTCAAGAAAGATATCATATTTTTATAGTGTAATATTTTGAAACATATTTTTAATGTCTTGACTGATTTTTACCATCTCTCTCTTGTCTCATCTCTCTCACGATTAAGCACGTATTTATGCATTATTCCTGGGTTTGTCTATCTTTTAAAAACAACTGTTCAAATAGTCTAGTACTGCAAAGTTGTCTACCGGAATACGCATTGTTGAAGATACCTACATAATTCAATGAAGCTGAATCCAAATGTAGAAAAGTGAAAGCTTCTCCAAAAACCATAAGCCCATCGCCTGAAAATAACAAAACAAGTTTCGTAATTAAATTTCGATAGGAATTTGTCGCTTGTGAATAAAGCAAACTTTATTAGAATAACAAAAGATGTTTGAACAATGGTACAGTTAAAAAAAAACGATTAAAATGCTTTCGTATACCTTGTTAATGTTTGCTGATTAACATCAGTGTTGAATATATTGTATTAGAACAAAGCATAGGTTTTCGACCTTGGTAAAAGTTTGCGCAGTGTGCAAGCTAGCTTCAAAAACAATCTAAACAAATTTCTCGTATGATTGTTTCGTTTCATTTCGGTATCCATCTATAATAGTGAATCAATTTCATACATTAACACCACGATGGCACGAAATGCGAAATAGCTGGTTTGATTTCCCATTTCGTCACAGAAATCGTTTGGTGATGGTGTTAAATTGTCGCCGATTTACGCTTTCCGTTTGGAAAATGAAAATTAAAGAGAAGCAGAGCAACTTTGCGATTCCCCAAAACGTTTCGTTAGTTGCTATCCATGCTACAATTAATTGCAATGAATTAGGGTGAGGCATGATGCAGCACGTTCGTTTCATCATATCTGCCCATTCTCCAAGCCATTGGTGAGCTCAGCAAAAACATAGCGGATATTGCTTTTTTAAGACCGTAGCTCTCTACGTTTGCAATAAAAAGTGGAAAATTTAATTATGGATGTTTGGAAGCATTTTTGTTGTATTTGAAAAACGGGAGGTTTCCATATAGCGGTATGCTCGTGTCCGCGCAGCAATCTGTTGATTGTTGTCAAATACCACATAGCTGCACCATTCCTCAGCCAAATTCGCTCGGTGCGTGAGGAAAACTGAAATATTTGCATTGTTTCAATGCCTTGGTAGGTTGATTAGTACATGCTTGAGCGTTTTCAAAATTATATGCGGCATATTCATGTGAGAGCTCATATGCTAGATAGCTAGTTCAATAGGAGCAATAGTGTGTGTATTACTTACTTTAAATGTTACCTTAAATCATTGTTTCCCGCACAATCGCAATGGTTTTCACGTATCTTGCAGTTGTCTAATTTGCGACCAAACTTGCAAACTTTGCGACCGAAGGAACCAATTGCTACAAAAATGTTCCTAGAGTTTCACGTGAAGAGCCAAATATATAAACAAGAGTAAAAATGTGTGAAAGTTATAGATATAAATTGTGAAAGTTATAGATATAATTGAAGTTATACGTGTTAAATTGTGGTGTTTATGGTTAAATTTTAATATTTAAAAAAAATACGTTTGATTCTTTTGATATTATTTTAGTTGCTTTATCACTTTTGTTATTTAATTTGGTATTTGGTTACTCATAATCAATTAAAATGGAATTCAGTTGAACGCACCTAATGATCATTTCTTCAACATCAACGACGTTTGTGAACGAAGTCACAGTCAGCATAAATATGTGTGGCAAACAGTCCCAGTAGAGAGTTCATCATTTTGGGGTATTAATTGGTTACAGAGTGTTACCCATACGCACACTCGGCACATGGAACAGTCCACGAAACGCTATAATAAACGCACCTGTCATCTGAAGGTCGCGTCATAACAGAATTCATTTCCAATTTTAAAAACCATTTAATAATTCCATCAACAAACGGATAACATGCGTCTTTTTCTTTCGAGACGATTAAATAGAGATATGTGAGAGCAGATAGTAAAAGTATCATTACGTTATAGTCACGCTTGACTTATTTCAGAGAGCATATGAATTAACGCAATGAGTTACCTATGAGCATATGAGTTAACTGCTTGTGGAAGATCAGCATAGTAATGTGACGCCATCATGACGAACAAGAGAGGTTTGACCATGAATTATCTACGGGAAACATTACTCTAGTAACTCGATATAAAGTGGCAAGTGATGTATTTACTGTGAATCTGTTTAAGATAATCGTTCATCGCATTTGAATAGTGATGTGATTGATCAGTTTGATAGAAAATGTTATAACAGATTTGTTTTGCAATACGCAGGCAATATAAAAAAACAAGATGTTGTTGGATATTGTAAAAAATGTCTAACGCCACTGCATTATATAAATAAACGCGTTAGAATTATGAAAGCTACCGATTAAAGCTCTTGTATGATAGAATTCATTTTATGTCTGAAGAAGCACCTCAAGAAATCTTCGGTGTGATGGAAATGAAATAGATACATTCATTAGGGTGGAATTCTTTCCATCATGTGCAGTGCTGCTAGTAATGGACAGCTATCTTTTGTTCACTAGCGGTAATTCGATACGAAACGCAAAGCCTAGACAGTGACTTCGCCTTTAACCCCCCGATATTATGGTACCTCGTGCCAGGATCGCTTTCAGAATGGATCAGAAAGGCTTCTCAATTATGGCGCGCCAACACTAGTATTGTTAAAAAGTCATATGAACCTCCTGCTACTGGTGGAGGTTTCTCTGTCCTGTTATTCAACCGGATCATCTTCGTCTTCTTTTGGCGCTGCTTTGTGGTGAAAGAAATACCTGAACAAGACACTCTTTTACACCGTCGTATTGTACAGTGTGTCAAGTTTCCCAATTCGCCGTTGCATGATGCAGTTCGGGTTATTCCTTCCAGTTCAACTGTAAGTAAACGGCAATGAAAAAATGATGTCCCGCACAGTGTGGTTTAAGAAAGCTATGTTCATCATGATAAGCAAATCAAAGGCAAATTTTGCTCTCGCTTTCATTACGCCACTCATTTCTGCTTTTGTAGCGTACGAGCAGGATTTTCATTTCGATGAAGTCCAGATATGTCTTGTCTTTTTCGACATAGAAGGGCCTCATTTGCATAATAATCATCTTCGACACAATGGAACGCTATAGCATCAAAATAAACGATCGTGCAAAAGGGAACCCAATGTACTGAAAGTTTTATAACGGTGATTGTTTTGTATGAATAAAGGAAACAAGATTTAGATTTGTTCTTTTGTATTGTTTTCCATTTGATTAACATTATTCCACTTAAAAAAAACCTGTAAATATACTTACGACGAATGGTTGTATAGAATGGGGAAGTGGGACAATTAAGGTTGAAAAGTATTGAAATTTTCAACAATGTTTACCTTTAAAGAACCAGTTTTCTATATACTTGAATATACTTGTGTACAAGTCGTCACCAGCGGTGTTTTAATGAACAAACTGTTGATCGAAACCCTATGCAATGATGTATTGCAAGGTAAGAGGTAATGGAAACTATCAGAAAGGAAATGTAGAACACTTTCCTTTTTACTATTGTACGAAAATCAATGTTTCTCTCTTTTTACTGTAAAACAATAACACAATGTACATTTCTCGCCATTTCCAAAGCGTTGGAAAATTAATTCAGTATTCGACACAAACAATTCGATGGCCGGAAAATAAAAAGTAGTACAATTAGTATTATGCTTTGTGGCTTTTTTTGTTTCGCATCACTGTTACTCTAATTGAAATGAGAGTTTTCCTACACCGGAAACCAGATGGATGGGCGTGAAATGATGATCTCTGCCATCTGTGGTCTGCCATGTCACAGTTTGGGTCAACCAATTGAAATGTTGTGCTGAGCTCTTGTTTCGCAAATTCGCTCGCTTCCCTAGTGAGAATCTATTTGTATCGGCCATTTGTAGCTTTTTTCGTGATGGAATGGTTTGGTTGGAAATGAGCCTTTGATTTTATCTACTTTAGAGGAAAAGCAAAAAAACCAGGGAAACAATGACCATCCTCCTTCTGGTAAATAATGTTTCCGGACCAATCTGTTGTGTTTTGTTCAGTAGCAGAAGCAGAACTGACAATCCGCTCGGAATGTGGAAAAAGTGAAAAGCGAAATTCAAACCCAATATCACACAAACTGTAGTACAGCACAATGATGAGCGATGAAATTGAAATTGGCAAGCAAATTATCGTCAAAACATCTTTGAAGGGCAATGGGGAAAAGAAATAATGGCGAATTTCACGGTACAAATTACCATCTTTATTTGCGTAGCGTTTGTGGGACAGAGCACTTTGGATACACAGCGGCTATAGTGGTTGTAAAGGTGAAAGTATTTAAGCAGTATGTGCTATATATAACGTTAAAATACTGAGAAAGACAGAGAAATTCAGAGACAAATTTTATTAAAACCGTATATATTTAAACATAACTAGCAATATCGTCTTGTAGAGTCGTGTCATGAAACTGATCAACGCGTATGTTATCCAATTACCTTCAATTCCTGTTTTTTCACACTAGAACTTACACGATTGTCCAGAAAGTGTTCAATTTGTAATCAAAGTTAGATGGAAGAATGATGTTAATTATTTTTCGATATCAAACGAAGGTGTCATCATGTACAGGGTGATTTGCTCCGGACATTCATGACGTCAATTAGAAAGAAGAAAATACTGTCCACCGTTTACGTAATGTTCTTTTGGCGCAAAAGAATGTTCGAGATGTTTGCTCGACGTCTTTCCACAGATTGATCTGCCAATTGGCGGTTTCTCGCTTTGAGTTTCGCTAATTGATAAAACCAATTAGAGGATGTATTGTTATGTCGCCTGCAGGGTCAGTCTTGCCTCATAGATATTTCATACCAAATAGCAGCAGTGACACTCGTCACATGATAGGCCAAAGACATATGCAGCAATAAATGATTGGCCTGTCAGTGCACCGGGTGCAAAAGGATCACTTTCTAACAGGCCGGCCAACAACAGCGTCCAATTATTGGTTGACGTTATTGCAAACCGATCATTACCTGTACATGCTCGTAAACATGTCCATTTGAGAAATCGAGCTTAATGTTAAGTTCATGGCTTGCGTAGCTTCCATCCTCGAGGGCTTAGAGTACGTTATCCCAGCAAAGGTAGAGCAACCAAACAATTGACATTTCATTCGCATGACACATTTGCCTCTCTCTCACTCTCTCGTCTGAGATGAAGTATTGCTCCTTGCGAGTTCAGTTAGAGTTCGCTGGCCGCTGATGCACAACGCCAAACCGCTTAAAACAAGATGAGCTGCGGCGTGCAAGCAGAGGGTAACAACATCCGAACCGCGCTCGACCTTTTGGCCTGCTCCATCCATGACTCGTTTGGCAGCCGTGCTTGGATGGACATGTCGAAACGAAAAGTGAAAGTCATGCATATATGATTGCCCGAACCAAAGCTGAGGAAGCTGGGAGGGTGGGTAGCATGGCTTCCATGGGTCAGTTATTAGCGGGGAAGGTGGTGAACCTTGCGTGAAGCAATGGACTCCTCTGGAGCAGATTCGCTGTGTATGGAATGTATGGATCAATTGGTGGAGGGATGTCTAGTGCGGAGGAAAACGTCGTTGTGCCGTAGGTGATAATTTAAGGCACACGCTGCTAGACGTGCCGTGCATCTGCATTGGGGCAATTGGGAAGATACACTGTACCGACTGCGGCAGCAGCAATCCGTAATCGGTTTGGCCTAGAGGGTATTTTTGTAACGAGTTTGTAAACGTACAATCACCTACCATCACCTAGCCCGTGGAGAGGAATTAATATACCATCGCCATCCGGTGCCCATTATCTGCATTATTGGGTTTAAACCGAAATCTTGAAATCTCTTCTATTCATCCTGTTCACTACTTATTTCATATAAAGTATATGATTTCTTTTTTTATCTCTCCTCTTCAGGTAAGGTCACAGCCAGCAACATCCAATGTGTGGGGGACGAGGTGCAAGGTTTTTGTTGTGATTCAGCATCATCATCGTGGTTCAGGTATCATGATACCGTGATGAGGGTTTTTTATTCCTTTACTTTGAGTCTAAACTCTCAGTTTTTACAGAATACGCTATACCTTTTATTATCTGAAGAAACGATAGCGTCATCAAATGCTTCCTCTTTGTCATACAGTGGAAGGTCCATCATTCCAGCCGAGTCGAGTATCGCGTCCCAAGTCTTATCTTGATAAAAAGAAGTTTACCCAGTTTCTAGCTAACTATCACTTGCCATTGCTGGCTACTCAGTCTCAGATAGCCTACGGAGGCATCCTTTCTCTACGCGAGTTTGCAGTTTTTCCTGGCAGAAAAGCTCTCCATTAGAGAAGACAGTGAAATAGTGACATTATTCGCATTAGCGCGTTGATTTTTCTTTCAACGGTTGCGTTTTCGTTAGTGTGCACTTTCTTCTCATAGAAATCGAATGGAGGTTTGTAAGCCCCACTCATCGCGAGTGTGCAGGAAGCGACCATTGCGGGGTCCGGTTTGAACACTTTCGGTTTTTAATCCCTCATCCAAGTTGTTCGCCACATCAGCCAGACGGCGTCTGGTATTGGCTTATCGTCCGGAGGCTCCTGCTGTAATCTAAAGTCTGTCTGTCTGCCTGCACAATTGTGAATCGGCGAGCTATTATTTTTATTATTTATATGCGTGAGTTTTTTTTCGCAATTTTTGTGAAACTTTCTAGAAAGTTTGATATGGATGATGGATAAAAGAAGCATGAAAGTATCAGGCAGATGAAAACATCAAGATTTTCAAAAAGAGCCTATAGGATTTGGTTATGTGTTTTCGGTATTAATTTGGTGTTGTTTTAATTTTCTTTATTCAAATTAGCGTTATTACTGCATCTTTCGTATTTTATATGATGGTGTTGATTTTAGGCTATTAAATCGTCCGTAAGAATAACTTACTATTTGTTCACATCTTTCAATCCATACATTCCTTTCTTTCAACATACAAAACAACATCGGTTCCCAATGAGCTCTGCTCTGACCTTACTTGTAAAACTAAATCAAATCACACGACACACATTCACTAAACCTCCGGCAAGGGAAGCCGTCGACATTAGTACAAAACGCGTGTATGACGAGGGTCTTGGTGTGACTAATAATGGATCGATTCCGGTTTTTCACTCGACCGGAAGCCGGTTCCATCGTGATGAAGGCAAGACCGGTTCTTAATGTTTTTTTTTTCTCTTGCAAAGAAAGTGTGAGTGGTCAGCAAGTGAAATTGTTTATAAATGTAAGACGACGACGACCTGTCCTCACCCGAACTGTTCTGCAGCAGCTCTGGAACACAGGTGTAACCTTAGTTTTTTATTATTATTATCTAAAACTGGTTCTGCTCTTCACTCACAGCTAGGCACGTCTAGTAAGATTTTGCGGCGGAGGTTCGCTTTCGTTCCGCAAACGAAACAAGTTGTAAGATGGGTGGAAAATAGTTGAAAATGATTCGATACTCTTCTGCCGCACGGTCGCTTCGAGCAAGCGCTTCCCACAGCTGGCGGCTGGTTTTCACAGCCGTATCTTGTTTTTCCCGATTTGACGAAGGAGGCCTAGCGTGTTTGCTCCAGTTTCCAGTTCCACTAGTTTCTCGAGCTCGCGGGGGATGTACAGCTAAGAAAAGTTGATCTTCCAAACAAACTAGTGCGAGTCGCTCTCGGTGCTAGAAGTGCTAGCTTTACTTCTGCGCCAGTTATGATTGTGCTGTGATTCGCGATCGTTCGACACACGTGTGCCAGCGGTGTTTTTGCGTGTTGCTGTGCTGATTTTGACTGAGGTGATTCTGACGTGTGTACCGCTAGACGAATACAGTGTGCGTTTGACCCATCGGTATGATGGATTTCGAGTGCATCATCGCAGTGTGGAGACCGTGCGTCGAGTTTCTGGATTTAGGTAGGCATCGATCGGTAGATGTGGGCTCAATAATGCGGGGAATGGAAAAGTAAGAAGCACAATAAGGAATCTGGGACGTCTTTGGCGTATGATTCTATTGGATTAAACAGTTCAAAGTTGTAATAAAAGTAGTACATGGAGTGTCATTTCAGGTTAGGATACACATGTATAGGAAAAAGGCTCCGAGTATGTGTTCAAAAGTTATGAAGTATCGAATGTTTTAAACAATTTGGAGAGTTCGTTGCACAAAAGTGTTCTTAATAGTGATGTACAACATCAGAAAAAACACCGAACTGCGAGTCAATGCGTACCTTGAGCATCAACGATCACCGGATATGGCCAAGGAAGTTCACGCCTCTCATAGTAGTGGCGGATTAATCGATTTCGATAAAATGTGCGTTTCTCCAAGCAATGTGTTCGGAAGATACTGGAAAAAACTAACCAAAACTGCCGTCCGATGGAGGTATCTCTATGTTATCCTACCAATAGCGTGATCATGCTCGGGCATTTTGTAATTCATTTCATCATCTTTCAAATGGCTCCAGTTTTTGTTCCTTCCTTTTGGTGAAGCGTCACCCTTACAGTTTCCTAACGTTCGCTGGAGGCTACCAGACAAAGGTCAGTCCGTTGAGCAGCGTAACGAAGCGTTTACTGTGTAAGGGTGCACCCCACTGGCCGGTGGTGTCCCATTGTTCGGTCATCTGGTGTGCGCGTTAATGTGCCCCGTGTTAGCGAAAGTGAACACCCGGTGAAGATGAGAAAAACCCTTTCGAGACATCCAATTGGTGGCAAAAAAGGTCAAAAATTGAAAGGCCATTTTAATCGAGCTTTCTGGTTGAGGCAACGAGCGATGAGCCATGGTTATGGATGGCCGTCTGCTGCTCTTCATTGATCGGTCGGTGCCCTTCTCCATGGCGGAAGATTTATGTAGAGTTTCTGTTGGTAGTTGTTTTTATGCTCAAACACTAGTTACTTCTTTTTTGGAAAAGTAGTGCATGTCTGGAGGACTTAATTATCTAGTGTTTGTTGTTGAATTTTGTTCAAATTGTTCAACGGAAAATCAATTCTCTTTTGGAAGGATTTTGTGTAATTGTTCATGTAAAACGTGTAATAAATATTGCAATTTGTTGTGCTGTCATTCAATTTTTAAATAGCAATTTTCTCTAAGCGTTCATAATTCACAAAACGTTAAATCCATATTCCAATTAGACTTCTTCTATCCGAACAAGATTGATTGATAAAACTGGTAACAAAATGATAAACGTACACCAAAGCATAACATCCGGACATTACGGTGCATCATAGAGCCTGGCTACCAAACACCCACTCTCGTTACGTGCACACATGTTCGCAGAGGTGTTGTTTGGTTGATTTCCTGATAGAAACCACCTTCCAGCCATTATGTGCGATCGATGTTTACAGTCCCCCGTCCGGGTGGTGGGCCATGGCAATGCAACCGATTGTAAAGCGATATGAAGCAATTTCGATAATTATACGTTTGGATTGCGAATGGTTTCGTTGCGAAGAAAAAATCGCTACCACCCATACGTGTTCACCTTTGGCAAAACAATTCCTGCTGTCCTCCGCCGCCCTACTGTGTCTGCCACCGCGTGCTATCATTTGTGATCATTCCCGGAATCGTGCTCTCTAATAGAGAGAGGGAAAGCGGTAAAAAAGACACCTGATATACTAGCCCACTAAACCGAGAGAGAGAGAGAGCAAACGTGCCCGAGCTTCGTTTGCACAACATAAACGTTTGGGCAAGAAGGAAGCGAAAGCATGACGCTAATGATAAGGCGTCGCTAATGATAATTGGTTCAAAAAGGAGCTAACCTCTTCGGTTGGGGTACTTTTGCTCCGACATCCACGACGGACGCTTATGCACGAAGTGGAAACGTAACGAAATGGTCAGTAATGGTAGAGACGTTTGTTTTTTCCCCAAAGAATAATGTGATCAATTGCTACTACTTCCAAACTGCTGTGTCCTCATAAACGTTGTGCGCGGTTGGTAACTCTATTTTTGCGCCGTCCGTCATTACCGGAATGAAAGGATTGGAGAGGAGAGTGGGCGCTCTCACATGGATGCTCACAGCACGCTAGCTTCTGGTGCTCAATTAGGTGTGCAAAAGCTTCACTTTCACTGCTTAGGGTACGGTAAGATATATATCTATTTCTTTGATTGGATTATTAGTCTTCAATTAGTCAGAAGATGTTCGCATGGACATAAGCACATCTATGGGAGTAACATTGAAATATCGAACACCTTCTTCATATTTTTAAGTCAGCATAAAATCGCTTTTTACGTTGTCGTTGTCTGTTCACGGTTACTTGCATGAAGTCATCATGACTCATGTCAAACAAGATAGCGTGTTTCTGTTCGTTTCGTTTGTATTATCTCGTTTGTTTATATGTGTGTTCTTCTACAAAGTTAAATATTTGCATTATGTAAAACTGGAAAGGCGTGTCTTGGTTCGCGTTATTTTTTCGGTTACCGTCAATGCTGTAGTCATCTTTCCTACCAAGCTGTAGTACATTATGAAGTCCAAAGGTTAATCGAAGATGATGACTGCGATTTTTACTGATCCTCACGGCCATCGCGCATGAGATGGGGAGTTTTCAACAACGAACCAAAAATCGTTATTGAAGCAAACATTTGATTCATATATTGTAAAAGGAAACGATTTATGGCCATGCAAGTTGAAAGCTTAAGCTTGCATTTATTTCTTAACTTACTCATCTAAATTCCTTTACCGGAATTTCGATAGGAATGCGGCGGCCCAGTCCAAGCGCGAACTGGAAGAAAGAACCTCTGTAATGTGCCATTTGTTGGGAGCAAAACACCTGTCTTGCACAGTATGAACCTGACCTGGGATCACTCTGTGCGTGTTCTCTGACGTAATCAATCCAGGGTGCACCACATGATGCGCTTTTTGGAGCGGGAGAGTGTCCTCGAGATAGCCAAACCACGGATAGACCATTAACCATCGTGTTTCATTTGCTAGTACATGATGGCTTGTCGTAATGTGTTGCTTCCTAAAGAGCAAACTAACCTTTCGCGTGAAGCATTATTAGCTAACGGCCATTGGTTATTGTTTGATTGGCTTTGTACTACGACCACAACCACAACAACCAGCACCGTCGCCACCACCATGCGTCGCCAGACATGGGCAGGTGGTTGCTCCTGCTATATGAACCTTGACAGGTTGACAAAGTGAGTGCGCGTGCATTCCAAATTCCGTCAATCAAGAGCGGCAGGTTCGGAATCGTGTCGCGGCACCACCACCACTGCGAGAGGTGTTGTGATCTGGGCCTCGTCTGACTGGTTACGTGAAGCAACGGCTAGCGAAGGTTATTTGATTTCGAGAAAGGTACCTGAACCGAACATAAATCGCCGCTGAGCTTCTACTAGGCAGTGTCGTGCCAAATGGCGACGTGGGTACTACGCGACCACACGAAGCCGTGTCTGATCTTTCGCCCGGTTTGTTTGCAACGGTGGATTGAACCCGGCGAGGCCACGTTTTAGTACTTCTAAGCGCAGTTAGTCACGCTCACACACAACCACCGTCGTGATTCCAAATATCCCTTCCATGTGCCATTGGCACAGGGTTCAAATCTCGAGCAGGTTGACTTACGCACACCATGAGCGGTGTCGCCGAATGTCGCTCCAGTAATAAGGCGATGGCAAGGGCAGGGCGCAAATATGGATACGCGTGTCTTTTAGTGCGCCGGCCTTAGCAGAAAGTGATTAACCGGTCGAGTATCGGTGTCGATTACATAAGCTGCAGTTAATTGTGCGTCAAATAGCGGTAATGTGCGGCCATTCTTGGGCGATGGCAATTTTTTTAGTTTACCGAACCGCCTAGCCTCGTTTTTCTTTCGGAATACCAAGGCAGTAATCACTCAATTGTTATGTTAAATTATAAATGCCAACCGTTGGGGATGGTGAGATGCTTCATTTTCAAATTTCTGTATGCGTTTATTTTAAGATTCACGATTTGAGCTGGATGTACTGCAGTCGACTGCGAAACTGTTCCCTGAACACTTGATTTAGTTGTTCGCCTAATCCGGAAAAATGGTAGGACTTGATTAATGAAACAACATAACGTAATATCCGCCAGACATAAATGAAACATTCTTATAGATTGAACTGTGAGAGACGCTAGGAAAAGACGCCATAAAACAAAAAAACAAACTTTTGAGCCTTTGATATCGCAAATACTTGTAGGCGTTTGTTCTTTCCTTATTGCACACCGACCATTTTCCGGCTTGCCATTTTTATTTTCTTTTGTAGGTCGTTCTCTTCTGCTGAACAACACGTTTGAGATTCTTTTTTTCTACTTAAGAACTACAATACACAATGTAATGGAGCGTCGGGTTTGATTACTCTGGTTTACAACCCTCCAAACATTTTGCCGCGATTTGTCTACGACGATCGAATGTCCGGTTGATATAAAATGCTCCGTTTTATTTTATACTAACCACGATCCAATCTTGTTAGTGTCCGTCCAACCGAACCCACCAAGCCACAGAGCACGCTCATTATTTGTTCAATATTTGATCAATCCATCGCTCAACCGTCAGCTAAGGAAGGGAATACGGCGCGATTGTCGGATCATGGTAAAACGCAATTCGCGGGAAGAGGGAATCTTTTTATTAGACCACATCACCAAAGACATCCTGTTGCAAAGTCACGAGCTCTGATGTATGTGTGGGTAACGGAAGGAAAGATAAAAAGAGTTTGGTTGGCGTTTTGTCGTCACTACTCGTTCAAGATACATGCGATTATTCGGTTCGTCGCTTATAGCTGAACGAGTCGAGGTCAGGGAACACATTTTGAGGTTATGTTGGTCCGGAATTGACTCGTTTATGGGTTGGAATGAGTTTAGAATCGAAAGGTTCAATTTAGGCAAGAGTTATTAAATGGCTTCACACTCGCTCCACCTTCTTACCAAAAGCCTGAGAATACAGCAGGCACCGGAGATGGAATGCAGGGTGGTTCCACACCAACTATTTGCCAACAACTATGCTTTGCTCGCGCACGGTTTCGCGCAACCGTCGGCAATAATATCCACATGCCTAGTATAGTGGTTTCGGCCTTTTTGCGTTAGAAGGGCGGCACTATCAAACGCGTTTTTTTATGATCATGTGTGCGCTAGTCTCCCATGAAATCGTTGGATTTATCGTGAATCCGTAGCAAGAATTGCAATTAAAAAACAATTAAAGCAGGCATCTCCGCCAAACACAAAATAACGATTTAGGATCGGTGTCGAGCTTTGCGGAAGTTTTGATTACCACGTAACAGAAATTCCTCCTCTTTACACATCGCACCGGCCATACGATATTAGGGTTGTATTCGAAAAGTAGTCCAGACTTTTGCGGTTATGTTTATCGCTCCTTTTTGGAGCATTTTCCAATCTCTCCCTCTCTGACGGCAAACTCAAACACATAATAACTAAATTCCACCACCCGCTCGCCGGTTTCTGCTGCTGTAAGTGACCAGCTGCAATTGACGGTTACAAGAATGCTGCAACTAACGCTACAGATTTGAACGTTACAATTACTCACAGCGCCTTAGTACGTGCACCATGCTCCATGCTCATGTCCCATGGTGTGAGTATAAAGGAAGGAGAAACGCCACCATCCAGCGAAGAAGTAAGCGTGAGAATTTAATTTTTCTCCTTCCGTTCTTTAATCCCTTTTTCGAAGCGCGCAGTATCGCACAGAAGAATGTTGGTGATTGCACGTACCAATTTGGCCAACTGGTTGTGCCCCTTCAACCGAACCCGCCGTTCTCAGGGTGCAAACACTTGCTGAGAAAAGTCCTCACGTGCATCTCGAAAGAAACAGTCACATGATGTGATTGAAGCGCGCCACAAAGTGTAGCGTCGGTCGTTGTATGCGTCACTGTTAGTTCCCTGGCAGTCGCCGTGTGCGTAATGGTGACCTCCGACAATTTCCACCCGGCTGGCAGTCAGGTCAGGGAATGTTCGTACGATTTAAACAGCAATCGTGCAGCTATAATTGAATCACGTACGAGCCACGGAAAACGCAACGTTCGAAGATCTCTCAATTGGTCGGGAAATGTTGGCTGGATGGGAGGCTGGATCAGTGCCACACACTTATTGGCGCACTTTAAAGGTGCAGTCTACAGGGGGTGGAAAACGGAGCACGTCTGGGTGAGAATGGATGATGACCACCAGGCCACGACTCTCGTTGGTGGGTCAGTGAAGTGGTCGCTTCGCTGATTCCAATACGAATTGAAGAACAAACTCAGCGGATGAGCTTCGCCAGTATGGGTCAGTGTTGCTACAATGTTGCCGGGTTGGAAGCTGCAGCAATTCGCCGTATCGAATTGCTAAGCATGCCACACCAGCCACACAAAGCAGTTACACAGTGCAGCAGATCGTAAGAACGGAGCCTCATGATTGAGGGCACTTTAATTATATGCTCACTACAATCTCTCTCTCTACCACCGGAGGAGGTTGCGTGATGCGTTTGCTCTCCATCGACGCTGTGCGGCGGGAAAAGAGGATTGCAAAGCGCATAATGCAGTTTAGCGAATTGGAGATGGTTCTATCCAACCGTTCCTTGTTGTTAATCACAAAATCGTGAGCTGTGGCGTGAGAGATGGAAGCAGCAACAAAGAGACAAGATCGTCTGTTTTGTGATTTGGAAGAAACGTGGAACAATTTCTAACAGAGACATCAAGCTGCACTTTCTTTGCGACTCTGCCCCTAACCTTTTGGATATAGCTGTGTTCCTGTAGCTGTGGTGCAAGACGTGGTACATAAAACGGAACGATCATTCCCCTGCGTTTTGGTTTGCTCTGCACCACGTGGGAACGTGGTGCCATCTTCAATTTGATTTCCCGATGAGTGTTTCAGATGCGGCTGGTGGTGGTACACAGTCACGAATGCTGTAGCAGCAGCAGCAGCATCAGCAGCGTGCAACAATTTCGTCTACTTTGGAAATTATTTGTTATGCTTTGGAAAGCATATGCGATTGAACACGAGTAGGTCAAGCTTCTACACAGTTCAGGGTAGAAAGTAGAAGCAGCGTTTGGATATCAATCACTATTTCCTGGTGTTGTAGGTTCAGAAAAACAAAAAAAAAACCAAAAGAACATTAGACAAATGTTATGTTTGAGAAATTTTTGCAATTTATTTTCTTGCTTAAATAAAGTATACATAGTACGGTCTCTCTTTTATACTCTTTTTAGAGAGAGAGAGGTTGTAAATACGTGAACTAATTGTATTACGCCATATATTATGTCCTCCTCTCAAAGCTTATAATTTTGTCACTCGTGCTGCTTAGCCGCTTCTCTAGCATGAAAATGCTTGATTACTATGTCAAGCCTACCATTAAATAGTAGTATAGTTGCCCGACAGTCCTCGCTATCAATTAGCGGAGCGTCCCAAACCTAGCCTTTAAATAAGCTTAATGCAATGCCACACATGCACTAGATGGTGTTACGTCATTTTAGCAGGAAGAAATGTACGGGGTGTGGTTAGGGAGCAGTGTGATAAAGCTGTTATCTGTCGTACTTAATTAGGGTCACATTATACAAACCCCTAACATCATAAATAATGAAAAATGTAGCTTGGGTCGTGTCAGTCATGATGCCACCGTGCCTCCACGCTTTAATGCATCATATAGGATAGGGTAAAATTTAAAAAAAAAACATTATGCTATTTTATCTAAATGACGAAACATCCAATTGTTTGGTGGAATGAAGCAAAAATGCTTAAAACATCTAAACATCAATAAAAGCGTGAACACAGAGCAGCAGCGTGAACTGAATGCCGGCAACGCTTTCACCATTTAACGAACGGCAGTTAACAAAAAAGACCATTTACGACAGAATGTCATACGTGGTGTGAGTGTGTCAGCTCGCAATTGATATTCATGACCAGTGCATGACAGTTCTTACGTCCTAGTATGCGCGGTGCAGTTTTCCTTGTATCTTTTACAAAACTTTCCCATCCGGGCTTCGGCTGGCAAGAGTGAAATCATGAATATGGTAAATTACAGCAATGGTATCTTCACCGCCCCACATTTGTTTCCAGCTCGTTCCGAGGGCTGCTGCTACCTGTGCTGGACAAAAAAGGTAAAAAAGCTGGCGGAAAGGTAGTCCAATATGCAAATGAACCTCAGCATTTCGGTGACGGTTTCGGTTTGAACCCGCACATACCGGTGGTCCCAGCTGTATGTCAACCGCTCCATTTGTAAGCGTTACAGATTGTGTTTGATTGTCGGTGAAGCAACTCTCAGCGTCACTCGTTTCGATGGTAATGTCACGTTGCTCTAATCCGAAGAAGCGCCGCCATTCAGGGAATATCTGGGCATTGCTGTTTGCTGGCCCCATTCTCAATCCCAGCTCTCAGTACCTTGCGTGTGGCTAATCTTTCAATTACGAAGATTCGTTTCGTACCATTTATTCGCATTTCGCCCTGATTGACCGTAATGACCGATTGATTATGAAAATGTACAAATAAACATTTATTTCCCACCCAGTCCGCTCCCATCGGGATCGAAAAAAGGAGGCAAAAACAAACTCTCGTGTACACATACATCCTTCGTCCGGACGAGTAAGCTGCGATTTCTTACATTTGCTTGGCACATGCACGCGGGGGTGATTTGTGGGCCAACTAGTAGTAACAGGTGGCAGCGGTATGTGTGGTTTGCGTGTGTCTGCTTTCTTGCTTGCTCTGTGCCACGAGGTTTGGGGTCGCGTGAGTCAAAAACACACCCGCGATTCACCCTGCACGCGCTTCATACGTTCCGCGGGAAACACAAAGCTCACATAGCTGCAAGAAAAAGTTAAGTTATGCGAGGGGACGGTTCGAGCTGCAATTGTGATTTCTTGCAAAATGGGGCAAAATAAAATAAAAAATCATAAACTTCACTCCGACCCATCAACCTCTTGGGCCATGGATTTACTACAGTGAATTACCACGTCATATCACGATTGCTCACTAGCTTAGTTGGCTGAAGGTTAACCTTTTTAAGCTGTTTTCTCTCTATCTCTCTTTCACTTGCCCCCTCTCTTTCCACACCTTCAACAACTGCTTTTTTACGCATTTACCATGTGTTTGCCCCTCTCTCTCTCTCACCCTCTCTTGTTAGCAATTTATTTCAACGCCTTTCGGACGCACTTTAAATCCGATTGCGATTTAGTTTTACTGCTTAACCTACATCTTTGTTTTCCGCCTGTTTTTTTTCTCTTTTTGTTTTTTGTTCACGCGTTACGCATATTTTGTTGCAGTAAGTTATTGTTTTTTTCTTTCTCTAGGTTATTTTTTGATGTTGCTCTGCTGTGTAACGACCATTTCCACTTACCATCGACACGTAACACGCACCTGATATAGCATGAAAGTGGCGTATCGTATCGCCGTTTATATTTAACACAAAAAAGAAAAGGAAAACGAAACAAACACTGTTGGCAAAATGTTGTAATCTTGCGATTATTTAATCCGTAACTCCCACAACACCTTTTTTATTTCGTTGCCTGACTGCTGACTGGCTGGAAGTGGAATTTAGTTTTTTTTCCTTCACACTTGCATTTGTCCGTGGGTCTGTGCTGACTATTTTTGTGGCTTTTAACTGGCGCTTCACGCTAAATGGCTTGCGGAAGCGTTGGCGGACCGGTAAAAGCTCCAGTTTTTGCCATATTGCCAGTTTGCCAAATTTACGTTGATTTGTAATTGTGCGGGTAGAGTAAAAAATGGGAGGCGGTAACATGAGAGGCGTGAAAATACACACCCCTCCCTCATTGACTGGAGGTAACACTGTTAGAGAGGGTGTTGGAAGTTTGATTGAAGCGGGATTGAGCAATGAATCACTCACCAAGTGCATCACTAGAGAGGGCTAGAGAAGTCGCGTCATAAAGTAACGCCATTTAAAATGTAATGAGAGCTTTTGGCGATAAAAACAAAAGCAGCAAAACAAAACAAAAAAAAGGCTTAATTTAAGCTTGTTCCGGTTGGTATGTAACATGTACAGTTGTCGACACATTAATTTGTGGATGATTTTCTTTCTCCCAAAAAAACAACATACCATCATCCAACCAGATTGACGATCTCTTGGATGACCCAGCTTGTTAGTGTCAGTGTTGAGGCTCAGTGACACCGTAATGAAGTGTTACGTTCGTGGTAGAACATCATTTATTACACGCGTTTGGACAGCCCTCCCCCTGTCCCGGTGAAATAACATGACACATGAACGAATGGTGTGGCCCTTCTTTGGCAGTGTTTCATCGTTGTACTGTTGAAAGAATAAACCTTTTTTCCCCCTGCTACCAATTTATCATAAAAGTAATTCAGGTTCTGTGAACATTTGCTGTGTTTGTGACTTTCTTTAGGGCAAGAAATTGAATGTACGCACGATTTTTTTTTTACTTGCAAGGATTGTTGTTGCTGACTATGCAAACAAAAAGTGTCAAAAAATCAATTATCGCTTTTGCTTCCGTCGTTTCAATCAGGCGCACACAAAACTTATATCCTGGACAAGCATTGCACGATACATGATGTGAACGAGAGCAAATGTGTGTAGTGCAATCTATTTTTGATTTGCTTTTTGCTGCACAACTCATCCTAGCTTTGTACAGTGGTGCCATGGAACGTTGCATGATTGAGGTTTACTGTACCTCCGACCTCTACCTCAGCTCGTTCCTATCAAAACACGCATCCTTTTTTTAAAGTTAGCAAACAGACAATACAGCAGTGCAGCATATTGAGAGAGGTTATGAGACAAGGAGACATTGTACACGAGATGATATCCTCGATGTCGTTCGTCAGCGCTTGATACAAAACGTACAGGCACGCGTACAACCTTACGTGTAATACTGAGCAAAATGAAGAGAGCACAGTTGACATTTCATTTGATGAACGTACGACACCACCCACTTGGCCCCTACCGGTGTTAGACCGACTGTATTGGCGGAAATTGAAACCGATCATTGAAGTAACTATCCGCTGGCGTCTCTACCTGTTCTTCTAGATTGTGTCGTCATGTATTGGTGGCATCCCGGACGGTGTTTCCTAGCAAAAAAGAGAAGAGAATTTACGCAATTGAGCATAAGTCTTTAGTTCTGTAATTTGAAAGGTGGATGAAATGGGTAAAAAAATGATTGGATTTTTTAATCCATCCTAAGGACTTATTAACTGTAACTCCGCAACAAATATGTGATCAATGTGTATATTGCTATATCTCATCCGATGTGCTCACAAATGAGATGTTTTGGAAACAGGAAAGTAGAGAGAAATCATGTGAAATCACTATTCAAAGTGAAAACATTCAATTCCTTTGCAATAGATGCTTCTCATAAAACTGGCTAAGATGATCATTTGGTGTCAATTTCGCGCGGTCAACCTACTACACCAGAAGCTAATGTCCCGCTAACAACACACAAATGACATCTTCCTCCATGTTCCCATCCCTAAGTCTCCGACGTCTCAAAATCCGGTAAAACTGAAATGCAAATAAAACAATCACACGGTGGTGTCATACGGTTCGCGCGCTCCGCGGGGTTAACCATGAGAAGTGTCAACAAACAAACACGAATCTTCAAAACACGACGACGGCAGCTCCTCACTAGAGAAATCCTCGAACACAAATGTTTAGCGGCACTTGTAAGCGGCTCGTAGTTTATAGCCGAGTCAGAGGCAGAAGTTGCCCCGGCAGCCGCTAGTTTTGCCTTCAAGATATCATGTGTTGCGCGTGTTAGCAAATCGTTCTTACTCAAGGTGTACCCCGCCGCGCCACAGTCACACCACAAGTAATCGATGATCCATCGACATTGGCTGGCGGGAGACGGGAAGGGGAAGGGAATAAGAAGGGAAGGGTGGGGGTTTTGGAGGCGATGGATGATTGCCCACTTAAGTGACGAGCTTGGTGTAAACGATTCGTCATCAGCCAACGATAATCGCCTTGTTGGGCGGCGGGCACACCCGGGATGGTGGAACACGTTTCGACGGCACATCGTTGGCACGACGACGATTTTAGCATACACCCACCAAGCTGTTGGCCCATACTCATGTGTGCGTCTCGCTTCCCCTTTCAGATGTCGATGTGAGCGGTGTACCACGGTTCGATCGCAGCACCAAACCAGCATCTTCTGTCATCGGCAGCGACCAGTACCAGAAGCGGTTTCACCATCAACAGCAGCAGCCACAGCAGCGATCTTTCGATCTTCCACACTCGGAGTCAGTGTGTGACCACCGGCAGCAGGAAGAGGCAGAGGACAGTTCGCTAGTTGCGCGCCGCAACTCCACCGGAAGCAGCGTGGCGCTGAACGGAATGAACAGTCACACGGCGGCGATCAACCTGCAGCATCCGGGCACGGGACAGACGGCTGTGGTGGGCCACCATCGGGGCTTCTCGTCGACGGTCGTAGCAGCCGCGAATTCGGCCGCCGCTTCCGCCTCCGCCACCGACTGTCCATGGTTTTTGCCGCACCAGATGCCTCCACCACCGACGGCTCCGGCCCGCCAGCACAAGCGGCCCGCACCGCAACCCGGCGGTGCCAATGTCGTCGGCGGCGGAGGAGGTGGAGGAGGGGGCGGTCCCGGCAGTCACATGCAGCCGCCGCAGTTTATTAGCCCACCTCCAGCACCGCAGCAACAGCAGCAGCAGCAGCAGCAGCAGCACCAACAGCAACATAGTCAGCAGTCAGCAATAGTGCCGCCACCACAATTACCTCCACACAGTGTTAACCCGAGTCTCAGTTCCATCCATCATCCGGTGCAGCAGCTGGTTGCGCCACAGTCAGCACAGCAGCAGCCCCATCAGCCGCCGATACCGCCGCATCCCGCGGTACAACACCACATACCAAAATCACCGAACCAGCATCATCCACCTCAGCCGGCGTCAGCGGTGCTACAGCACAACCCTCAGGCAGCGTCAGCAGTCGGTGGCGGCGTGCTGACCAACAACAGCCACCACACCACGGGCCCACCGTCCACCGGCGCAGGGGGACCACCAGTAGCGCCTGTGACCGGCAGTGCCGCCGCCAATATGATGTCAACATCCATGAACAGTGCGCAGCTACAGGGACACATACTGCAGCCGGTCGGAGGGCTCACCGGTTCGGCACTTTCCATCCACCAGCAGCAGCAGCAGCAGCAGCAACAGTCAGCAATGGTGCAAGGAAACCAGCCGGTGCATCACATGTCCAACTCGCTGCACGGTCCAATCGGTTTACCAACGGTCGTAGTACCGCCTGCCGGGCACGACGGTAGCAATGGAGTGGGCGGTCCGGCTCCCGGCTGGAACTGCGTGCCGGTCGGACTTTCCTCACCAACGACCTCGGCAGCCGCTGCCGCCCAACGGAGAGCGGAAGTGAACGCGAAACTCAACGCTATGCCGTAAGTACTTTGCAGATAGTTGCATGCAATGACTTGCCCTTTCCTATTCGGTGTTCTTTTCTTTTCCCCCTATTTTAGCTGGTTCCATGGACGAATAAAGCGGGAAGAGGCAGAATCGTTGCTGAAACCTCGAGAAGATGGATTGTTTTTGGTGCGCGAGTCCACCAACTTCCCGGGCGACTACACGCTGTGCGTATGCTTTAACGAGAAGGTTGAACACTATCGCATCAAATACGTGGACAACAAGCTCACCATCGATGACGACGAATACTTCGATCATCTCGGACAGCTGGTGGAGGTATGTTGTACGGCAAAGATAGGCGTCACAAAACTCTGCATAATTAACGCTGAATTTGATTTTTTGTTGTTGCTCGCAGCATTACACGCTCGACTCGGACGGTTTGTGCACAAAGCTGATGAAAGCTCTGCCCAAGGAAGAATTCTGCGTAAAGGACTTCCAGGACAATGGCTGGGAGATCAAGATGGAGGATCTGCAGCTGAAGGAAAACATCGGCAAGGGTGAATTCGGGGACGTAATGCTGGGCATAATGAAGGGCGAGAAGGTCGCAGTGAAGGTGCTGAAGGATGCTGGCCGCGCGTCAAACAAATTCCTTGCCGAAGCTGGCGTAATGACGTAGGTTACGAAATTCGGTTTGGTTTCTCCGAAGAGAGTGGTTTACCTAACCTTTGCCTGTTTTTTTCTTCCTTCTATCTCTCTCTCTTTCTGCAGTACATTGGAGCATGAAAATCTCGTCAAGTTTATTGGTCTTGTATTTCACGACAAGTACATCTATCTCGTAACGGAGTACATGAGCAAAGGATCGCTGGTCGACTATCTGCGGTCACGTGGTCGGCAACACATAAGCCGGAAGGATCAGATCAACTTTGCCTAGTGAGTATCGCAGTACATGCGTTTCAATGCGGTTCGCTGCGGACGAACGACACTGAACGTGAATTTTCACACGTTTTTTCACAGCGACACCTGCTGCGGCATGGAGTATTTAGAGACCAAAAAAGTGATCCATCGAGATCTGGCTGCCCGCAACGTGCTCATTTCCGAGGATTGTGTCGCGAAGGTGTCCGATTTTGGATTGGCGCGCGACGAGCGTTATACTGGTGATAGCAGCAAGCTTCCGATTAAGTGGACGGCTCCGGAAGCGTTAAAGGAAGGCGTACGTACAAGCGGCACTGGAATATGCGGTGAAACTGATTACTGATTGTATTGTGCTTATTCTCTCTTGTAGAAATTCTCCAACAAAACGGACATGTGGAGTTTTGGAATTCTACTATGGGAAATCTATTCATTTGGCCGCGTACCATACCCGAGAATTGTGAGTGTTGCTTTTCCGCTTCTTTTCTTTCCTTCCTTCCTTTCTGAATGCCAACTCATATCTTTTCTTTGCCTTGCTCTACAGCCATTGGCCGATGTGGTGAAACACGTTGGCAGTGGTTACAAAATGGAAGCCCCCGAAGGTTGCCCACCGGAGATCTATGAAATGATGCGTCAAGCGTGGGATCTGGTGCCCGAAAAGCGTCCAACCTTTGCCGAGCTGAAGCGGCGGCTGTACAACTGTAAGCGTGAAACGGCCAACACGTACGTGACGTAGAGCGTGTGGCCCGATGCAGCGATCCAGCTGGGATGAAAGAAAAAAACTTAACGCGCAAAGGACGAAGACAAAGAGTCATCGGTATAACCGAAGAAAGGAAGGAAAAGGGCATCCGTAAAGATAAGAATGAATCTAATTGTAAAAAAGCAGACAAACAAAAGCTAATAGAAGATTTCTTTCACATCATCTTGAGAGAATTGTGCGCGCGATTGGAAGATGTCACGTGTGCATTGTCCATCGTCTGTGCAAACGATGAGTTTTGTGTGTGCCAATCTTGGCTTTGGTGTAGAAGCTGGAAGAATATTTCAGCTTATGCACGGTTAGTGTTAACACTTTCCTCAGTGGAATGCATTTTTCTTCCATGGTGTGTGGTACTGCATGAGAATGTAGCGTTCGAAACACAAACGGCGTGTACCTAGCGTACGTGTTGCGGTCCTAACGCAGCTTGGCATGCGCTTTAATCCTTTAATGGAACAATTGAAATGGTGATGTTTTGAAGCACATCGCTATGCTGTGTCCTATTTTGCCGGTTCTGTGTCGTGCTGTGTCCGCGCTGTGCGTGTGTGTGTTGTCCGTGGTATAGGCTGCTGCATACCAAGGTTCAGAGAGCTGCATCGATATTTATTAGTTGTGATTTTAATGTTTACTACCCTCCAAAACTCCTCATAAGAGCGACGGTAACTGTTCTTTTAAAGAATGAAAATGAAGGTATGGGGGAAAGACGCAGTATCAATGATAAAATGTGTCGATTTGGGCGACTGTGCGTACGTGCAGTGCAGGGGACAGCAAACAATAATTTATCGATATGATATTCATATTTGTAATTTATTTTCATCCATAACTGTACTTGATTGTACCAACTAATACTGCAAACGCGCGTACGTTTGATCATTGATTCTGCGTTCCTTTGGTATGCGGACACTTTACACCACTCTCCTCCCGGGAGCAGATACTCCAGACAACTGATCCCCGTAAAGAGTTGTAAATCACAATTACACGCGTAAAGTACGACCAGTTATGGTGTTTTTTTTTAAATCACAACACACAGGCACAAAACGGAACGAGATATCCTGCTACGAGTTAAATGATATAAATCAATTGCAAGCATTGTGGCGGGGCAGTTGTGTAGGGAATGTCAAGTAAAAAACAAAAAAACAAACAAATGTAACGCTTTACACTTTATGAATTCCTAACGCTAGAGTATTTAAATCAGAAAAACAAGCAGCAAACAAAAACAAAATCAATCCTCAAAACAAGGTTAAACAAGGTCGGAATGTGTAAAAAAATGGTTCGTTAAATTATAAATCGTTTTGTTTTTATTATTACACTTATTACTATTACTATTATTATTATGTTGCAAATCTATTCCATTATATTCTATGACTGAGCATCATTTGTGGACAAGCGGAAAGCGGATCGTGTGCTTGTGTGAGTCACTGGGGTTTTAAGTAAGGAATGTACTACCTTGTGTTTGTTAACTTACGTTAATGGTTGCGTGTAAAGCAGTTTTTTTTAAACAGTGAATCTTAAGTACTTTAATTGGCCCGCCTAGCAGTGTCCAAACAAAAAAAAACAATGGATGGGAAACCAATTGTTTTGTCTTTATTTTAATTCTAGTTGACGATTCGTTCAAATCGTTTGGTTGACTAATGTTTTAATCCGGCCTGCATAAATAATTTTAGATAGTAAGAAAGGAACACAAACAAGCCAACTGCGATTGGGCGCGGTTACCACGGCATACACTCCGATCAGAACATGTACTCACGGGAAGGCACCCACGTGGTAGTCGATTTTTTGTTTGCATATTCCTCCTCCATTGATTTGTGGTGTGTTTGTGTGTGTGTGTTGGTTTCTGGTCTAGTGATGTATACGTCCTGCATTTTATTTATGAAAGAAGAAGGGTTAGCTTTTAGTGCAACAAGCCACATTTTCTACAATTCTGTACCATTACTCTCCCCAACGCGTGTATTGTTTGGAAATGATGCGCATGATAAGTTGTCGTCTTTTTAATTATTGTACATAATTCCCTGGGCTTGCAAACAAAAATAGCAAGAACGGCGGTCCGTGAACTGGGGCGGTTAGAATGTAAATGCAAAAGTAGTTAAAGTGCGAACGCAAAGCAAGTCATTGAATGTGGAGTAACTGTTTGGCCACGTGCAAATTCCCCGTTCGGGGTCCAAATACGCGCAAAAGTTTTGATTGAAATGTCAAAGACTAGAAAAAAAACAAAAAAGCATGCGCCCCCACCACAACTATCATCCTATTGTAGCCTTGTTACCATTCCAAGTGAAACGACGTCTCGAAAGCCAACGTAGCGCAGACATGAAGCTTTAAGCAAAACGAACCGCATTCAGAAAGTCAACCGGAGGGGGAGGCTGTTGTAATAGACGATATCTTCCTGTTTTGATTCACAGCAAAGCATAATTCAACAAAGTCCAAATTTAAATAACGTTGGTTCAGCTATTGGAGCGGAAAATTACCTGCTACTGGAAAAAACGCCAAAATATCAATACACATACACTAGCCAGAGAAGGAAAGGCAACATTCATTCGGTCGTTCGATCAGTTTCGATCAGCATACGAGAAAATGGGGTCTCGATTTCATGGAAACTGGTTTTTATCCACCGACTAGCATAACGAATATAAAATATAACAGAACTCTATAGTCGATGAACACAAATAGTCTACCGAGCAAAAAGCCATTTAAGCAAAATAGAAGTCCAGCTTGCGCAAGCGGTAGAGCAACGGTGCGCGCATGCAACGAATATCAAATAGGAATGATCAAATTAGCAACACAGCGTAAACGAGACCATGTCAACCATTATCAAAGTAAACCATATTGTATCGAATACAACCACTCATAAACAAAACCCGATAGTTCAAATTGCAACATAAACATCATGCATGGTATAATAGCTAGTAGCCGAGCAAGTAATAATACTACCAAATTGAAGAAATTGCATAGTAAAGCTTCATCTCTGTAACACATTATTCAGCAAACACGGAAGCGCAAATGCAGCACAAATCGGCTGATGGTTTTTACTAATTTTCGGCTTTAAGGATTACTTTGGAAATCAATGAGTATAACAAAAAAGAAATCCATGCACAAATAAGCAAAACAGAATGACACAAAATGAGCTAAAGGTACGGGTGCATGATCGCCTCCATCACCACCACTACGTTCTCGCTTTTCAACAACTTTCGTATTAGTTAAGTAGTGCAGTGAAAATAGGGCAACCTTGAAACCATAATTACCTTACGACAGGAAGTAGACATGGATCCGACACCGAATATGCAGGCTAGAGTGAAAATAAACGATGGTAAGGCGCGCGAGATTGTGAGAAGAAAGGATGAGTATGAGGGCAACCATTTATGTACGAAGGGCTGGTGTCCATGTGTGTGAGAGTGTGTGTGTGTATGTGTGTATGTTTATGATAGAAAGTATGAGGTATTGGAAGAGGAAGAGTACTAGGAAAGCGACACAATCAATGGTTGTTGGCTAATGCTGTCTCAACAACTGAATCAATCCGAAAAATGATAAAAAAGTAAGCGAAGAAAGGAAAACAAAATGGGTTATTATTATAATTAGCGAGGGCTGGAAACAGAGGGAATTAAAATTAAAATCTATTCCGAGAAGAGAAGGTGACTGTATTCGGTAAAAAAGCGCAATGCGAGAAGAATGCAAAAATAAAACCAACAATACATTGGAAATTATTCAAGTAAACATAATAAACCAGCAAAAATCCTTACTATTTCAATGGTTTGTTTCTTACAGGTTTTGTGTTATGCGGAGTCTTGAAAGGTGAGAAGTGGAAAAGTTGTTTCTACTGCTTGAGATGTACTAGGTTAGGAAAAAAAACGGTTCATTTGAATTGTTCTTTCCGTTGTACGATGGCTGTCAAATGATTGTAGTGCGTTTGCTTTGCGCAAAATATGATCCAACCCGTGATTTTGTGTTCTTTCACACCAACCCCTTCAAACAACGTGCACCTGACAGCTACCTCGTGGTAAACAAAAACGGCGTGAGCGTGCTGCGGTTCTGTAAATAGGGCGCAAATTTGCTAAAAATTTCGTGATAATCGTTTGCTAAACGCACCAAATACACACTCATCATGATTCGCAACGTTCGCTTCCTGCGTTGGGCTGTTGGTAAAAGTTTCACCAGCGGTAAGTCTACCACGACCGTGGCACCATGCTCCCAGTGGAACGCCGGTATCATTGCACAACCCAGCAGCGGAATTGCAACATGCAATATCAAACCGCTGTCGGCGATGTCTTCGGGCATGAGCGCTAAACATGCTGCCGGCTTCTCTATCGCTAGCCGACAAATCCATACCAAAGGTAAGAATTTACTTTAAAAAAAGGGCGACAACTTTCTCATGAATCTGAGTCGGCATGCCGGCTTATGTAATCATCGGACATTTCTGGTAATGGGTGCAACATTGTCGTTTTGGCAGGCGAGCGTGAGCTAGTCGAGTTTCTGGCGGAGGAAATCGTGGCAGAGAAGAAGGCCAGCCCCAGCGCAACCATTCCGACGTCCCTGAATGGATTCGCCATCACATGCAACAAGGCCGATGTGGAGCTGACGAAATCGTCCGAACGTGAAAAGTGAGTGGAGTAGCAAGTGGAAAAATGAAAATCATTATTAATGTATACGCTTTTAAGGATCACGATTTCGTTCAACGTTAACCACACGGTAGACATGGAGGGCGAAGAGGCCGAAGCCACGGAAAACAAGCCGGAGTTTTCTGCTATGAAGAGTCGCCCCCAGTTCGAGGTTGACATTGTGCGCGGTGGAACGACGCTGTCATTCACCTGCTCCTATCTGCCCGGCGAAGCGCAGGAAGGAGAGTACAGTAAGTGTTTTGCGTTCGATTGAAGCTTAAATTGGATGTTATTGATTGATTTTTGTTTTACATTTCTTTAACTCGCAGATGATGTGTTCAGCATTGACGAAGTTACCATCTACCAGGGTGAATGGAGTGACAAAGTTTACGCAGTCGCTGGCGACGTTCTTGATGGGGTTAGTAAACGGGTTTTGAAGCCAAAATAGTCAAAAAGGGCACGGAAAGTAATGCTTTATACATCTTCCACAGTACCTGTATGATCTGTTGATGAATTTCCTCGAGGAGAAGGGTGTCAGCAACGAGTTCGCAGAGAAAATGTCCGACTTTGCCAGTGCGTACGAACACGCCAAGTACGTCGAACTGCTGGAAGCTATCTCGAAGTTTACCGTTGAGAAGAAGTAATGTTGTCCACTTGTGAATCGCTGGGCAAACCGATCATCATCACCTTTATCATATTGATGAGTTTACACACAGGAATGAAAAGCCATACTCCGTCTCTGCTATAGAATATTTGCATCCACTGTATGTCCCTTGAGCAGAGGAAGATGGGAATGTAAAGCGTCCTAGGAACCATTGCTGCATTTGTTATCGTCAGGCGAAAGAAGAAGACAGTGAACCAAACTCAGTGTCATAGTTTCATAGCATTTCATCGTACAATAAAATAGTTAAAACTCTATTTCAGTGACATTTTGTGTAAAACGAAAGAATCGAGCGCCACTTCGTATGTTAGTATTTTATTTTTAACAAAACCCACTTTTGTATGCTTAACAGGCGTGCAACTAGTTGTGATTGACGGAATAGCTATGGCTGTATGGCGCTAGAGCTATCGATTGGTTTCATTCCTACTAAGCTAATACAATTCAAGGAATGAGGGATGTCAAGAAAACGAAACACATCAATCGCCAGCCGCGCGATCAGCCAAACGATTCGATCACAACATTCACTTTGGGCATCGTCGCCTGTAGCACCGCTACCAGGGATTTAAAACCGTAATTAACTAAAATTGAACTTTTCGCTTGCTTATTTGACTAGCAGCCACTCAGGTTGACGACACACCAGCGGCAGTGATTGATTCTCGAGCCGTCCAGCAGGGAAAACAGGAATGGACACAGTTCCGCTTCAACTGCCCTTCGGTGGTGGCTTCTGCTCCTCGTCCTTTGTGCCGAGATAATCGTTTTCGATTTCCTTAAATTCGATTTGGTGCTGCTTCATGGCTTCCTGCAAAAGGGGCAGAGTTCAAGGCGGTGTGTGCGTGTTAGTGTGTACGTCTGCAAAGGTACCTCGTGCCGAAATGTGTCGTTTTATCAACGCGCTATCGGCACAGCAGAAGGGAACGCACCTTTACGCACTGCTGATAAACTTTGAACAGTGGAGCACACAGCGAATCGTCCGTATCGCCTTTGAGAAATCGATCGGAAAACCAGTTGTTGAAGCAGTTGTCGTAATCCTTCTTGAGCTGCGTACAGTTTTCACCGATGCTGTTCATGGTGTCTCTGGTGTTTGGTTTAGCAGCTGATGAAGGAAAAACTATTCTGTGAGCCACTTTACTTTGGCGGTGTTGCCTTTTCTTCTTCACAAGTGCCCGCCTTCGCAATTGCACCGTTCCTGGGCCTGGTTCGCGGTAACGATGTGTTGTGTTGATGTTGTTTCGCAATCTGTCGTCGCAATGTGCTCCGTTTATGCAGCCGGATGAAGTACTTGTATGTTTGTTGACACGCGTTTTGATTGTCATCGCTCGGTTTCGGTGTTGTGCGTACTAGAACGCGTGGTGTGATTTAATTTTGAGAAGGAATGTAATTAATTTCACTGGGTATTGCTTCAAATTGTGTTGTTTGTTATGAAGATTACTCACCCGGCAGAAAAATGTGCATGAATTGATGAAAATCTATGTTTCAGTGGAAATGGCAAACGCGGTTTGTTTACTTATCAGCTACTACACTGCTGTCAGAAAGACGCTTTCCTATCCATTTCGAACAAAATCGAATCCAAAACCTTCAATAACACTTTTTTTATTGAACAACAAAGCCTGCACTCGATGGGATGGTAACGGATCGAGCCGTGATTTGCCACTTAATCAATCCACGCAAAGTTGCGATCAGCGTTCCGATCGGTACTGCCAACCTGGTAGCTTTGCTCGCTACCAATCACGGAAAGTTGGTGTGTCTCCTTACCTTCCCGGCCACTCATCTTGACCGTGGTAATTCCCCCACGTTCGAACGCAGCATTATCCTTCCCGTTCCTGTGCGACTTGCTCAAAAAGCTCTTGGAGCGCCGTCGCGAACTGGCGCCACTTGCCGGTTCGGTCTTTTCCCTTGCTGGCCGATCGGCAAACTTATCCATCGCCTGACGCCACTGGTGCAGCTTCTGACTGGCGGCTTCAATTTCGTCCACACATCGTTCATGCCCGGGATTGCGCCCGATCGGCGGTGCATCGATCACATCGTCCAGATCGAGCTGAATGGGGGCCAGCGCGGACAGCGCTCGTGAGATTCCGATCTGCGTGTGTCGAATCCGGTGCTCCATTAGATCCGCCCCGAGCAACTCCTCGTTCGGGTCCATCCGGATGGGGACGACCTTGTTGATCAGCCACAGCAGCACAAACGTGGAGCAAACGCCCCAGCACGCCAGACACAGTGCGGAAAGTGATTGGACGCCTAGCATATACCAACCGCCCCCCTTGAAGAGTCCCGATCGTCCGCTCGTCGTATCCATGCGTAGTGGATTGTCGGCAAAGAATCCGACCGCTAGCACACCTACCGGAAGAAGCAACGCTTACAAGCGGTTTCAGAGAACAGAACGCGTAGAGTCGTAACTTACCCCAAATGCCTGCGATTCCATGCACGGAACTAGCACCGACCGGATCATCCACGCCCATCCGATCGAACAGCGGCATTCCGAAGCAGCACAGTGCCGAACCGATCGCACCGATCAGGATCGCTTCCCAGGCGTGATAAAGATAGCAACCGGCCGTTACCGACACAAGCGACGCCAGTATGCCGTTTATCAGATCCACCACATCCATGCGGCCGTCGTTGTTTATCATCGAATAGCTGCAAAGTGTACGATCGAATGAACAAGCAAGACACGACCGGAAGACGAAAGGTTACTTACATGATGCTGAAACTTCCACCGCCAAACGAGCCCATCATCGTCATGACGGCGGCCCGTGCTGCATACGCCCATTTGGCACCACTGACTCCGTACGTGCTGCCGGAATTGAATGCTAGCCAGCCCCACCACAGCACAAACAGGCCCATGCACGCGTTGACCGGATTGCCGAGCGGCAACGGATCCGTACCCTTGGCGTAGCGGCCCAGCCTTGGTCCGAGAATGGCGGCCGATGCGAATGCCGAAGCACCACCGATGAGATGAACTGGACCGCTGCCCGCTATATCGACCACGCCGAGGTTCTTGAGGAAGCCATGCTCGCCCCACACCCAACCGGCCGGTATGCAGTAGACGATCGTGTTGAAGAACGAGAAGATGCAGTAGGCTTTGAAGTTGCATCTGTTGAGTAAGCGGAAGGTGAGTCAGATTTTTGTTTTGTTTTTGCTTTCTTTATAATTTTCATTTTGGATTTGTAATACTTTGTGGACATTATGCAAAAGTGTTCCCCTTGTGTTTGACTTTATTTAGCCATTTACAGTACGACTTATCCAAAAAGGATTGTCGTCTGTGTTCTGGGTGTTTCACTTCTTATCATTGAGATCTGTAGGTTTATCCTTTTTAACTACTTTACACTGCACGACCTAAAAAACGTCATTTTTTTTTTCAACGAACTAATGCAAAATTACGGTACGAATGTTTTGTGCTTTGTTAATGTGCTTTAAACGAAGTGTAGCTTTCCTGTTTTCTAATAGGACTCCCAATGAGAATGTGTATTCCTATTCACTGCCACGGTCAGGAGCCATGCACCCGGTCCTCAGCCGGTCCGTGTGACTAATTGGCGTGTTTAAAGCACACTCGCTTTAATCAGTACGGCAACATTGAGACAAACACATAAACCAGCACACCCGGCATAGGTTGTTTTCAAAATCGGTGTCATTTAAAATTGATACTTTCACCGCGAATGCGCTAACGTGGTCGTCGGTGGTTGCATGATTAAAAGTCCTGCGTTGTCCCCATGACTAGTTGTTTTAACGGAGGAGAGAGAGAGAGAGCCAGAGAAAGAGGAAGAGACGAAAAGGTTGAGGTTGGACATCGCTGGTTAAACTTTTGACCCTGAAAGTTAACTATGGCCACCAATGTAGTACACCAACGGACACTGTTGTTGTATTGCATGATGAGACGGAACTGAAGGTTAACTCACAAAAGGGTTCAGGATTTCTCCATCGATTATGCATGCAAGCTGAGATGCTTCTTAAGGGAAAGAAACAGACATTACTCTATATAAACTACCACTGGTGGACAAATCATGAATAGTAAATGGCATTGCGCGATTACCTTAAACTTGACATGCTTGTCATGGTTTAAATTTTATAACACTTAAATCACAAAAATAGTCCAATCCATGATCACAGCACTATCCTCTATTTCTCTGCTCCCGAAACACAAGGTCGCCTAGACCATTCAGGACTAACCTTTCCGCCATAGCGCCGCTAACGATCGTGGTCGCCGTCGTCGAGAACGACAGCTGGAACAGGAACGCGGCAAAGATCGGCCCGAACAGTGGATCGCTTACGCCCGGATCGATGAGAAAGTCTCCGAGTGCCACGAACGGATTGTTCAGCTCGCCTCGCCCGAACGCCATCGCGTACCCGAACAGCCAGTACGTGAATCCGCCCAGCACAATGTCGATGATGTTCTTCATCATGATGTTGACCTCGTTCTTCACCGATACGCAACCGGACTCGAGCATCCCGAACCCGGTCTGCATGGTGAAGATGATGAACGACGACGTCAGGACCCAATTTGTGTCCTCCACGTTCAGATCGTACAGTCCCGGTATGACGTAGCTGTTGTTGCGCGCCAACGATTGGAATGCACCGGGGCTCGGTGTGGTTGATGCCGCTCCCGGCGACCCCATCGTTGTGCCGTTGGCCATTGCAGTGCTAATCAAACCAACTTATTAGACCCACTGTTCTATTGCATCACAAACGCACTGCACTTTGGGCATAGGCCACATGTGTAAAAGTCACGCACGAAAACACGTGATACGAAACCGTGTTCTGAAATTCCCGCGGAAAGGCTTTCCCAGTTCCTTGTTTTTCCCGAACATGTAAATCCGACCAGCGCTCGCTGACGACTGATTCACCAATTGGCGATTCGGTGGCGGTTCGGGTCAGTCAGTTTGTCGCAAAATTCGAAAACAATATCCGTCTCCCTGTGTTTAACCTATCCAATGTGGCCCCAGTGTATGGACGTTCTCAATCTCTGGCGTACTCCCGGAGCGTAGGAAGGGCTTTTTTTGTACAGAATTCATTAAAAAATTAGATGTCATTAAGCCATTAGCCCACGGGGCAGCTAATTCTGTCCGCGGCCTGGTCATGCAACGTTTTCCCGCTTTTCACGCTGGGCTTCGGGGACGATCGCGTGCTACGAGCCGTGCAAAACAATCGTCGGCAACAACATCAGGCCGCGTCCGGTAGCAGATTTTCTCGCTTGTTTGTGTGGTGAGTTGGATGGCAGGGTGGAACGCACCCCCCCCCCCCCCACCCCCATCACTCCCGTATCTTGTCGTTCCGCATTCCGGGGCGCCTACGACCGGCACCTTGCTACAAATGGGTGGCGGTAAGTGCGGTGGCGTGCGCGCTTGTGGACACCTATCGCCGGGTGATCTTTTTGAGCAAGGAAGATCAAAGTAGCGTGACCGCGGGACTCCCTGGTGACCGTGGCCGTGGCTTTTCTAAACACATTCCATTGGACGCACTCAGACGAAGTGTTGTGTGGTGGGAATATAGGTATGCTTGGAGCAATTGATATCCCAATCTCATCCGTGTCGGTATGCGATCGTTTCTGTTTGCTTATTTGATGACTCAATTTACTATGTTGCTACCTTAATTAGTTATCAATTTTGATTCCGACTCTATCGCTCTGATGATGCTTGTTGGTGTTGTCTCCCTTGTGTGCTTTTGACTCCGTCTCATGGAATTGCTCATTACTACGTTACGGTTGTTGGTTTCGGTTGGCTATGAGGTGATTATTGTTTGGCAGATGTAAGGAAAACATTGGCACGCATTTAATTTCCGGTGTGGAAATTGTTTTTCTTCTTATCACCTAGTTTTGCAATCAGATTTAACCAATCTGGATGTTATTCATGTGTGTTCGTGTTCGGAAATAATTTGGATAATTTGAAGTTTTTTAACTTTGAGCCAACTGGCTACATTAGCTGTTTTGTGTATTTTTTTATATCGCTAATCCAGAAACTAGTTTATACATAAACGAACATCTTAAAAATATTTTAATCCTACATCAATATCCCTCCCCAGCCCTGATTGTATTATTTAATAAGCAATGTTCCCTAGTATATTTGCTAATACCTTTTGTTGTGTAGGTAGCGCAGGTGTAGCCGCGACTCAATGCTGTCACGTAACTGACAGCATGTGATGTCAAAAAGGCTGGGAAGGACTTCGGCAGCGATCGGATGATCGATCGCTGCGACTCGGTATCAGGCTGCGGACTAGGATGGTCGATGTTTGATAATTGTTGTAATAGAGTATAAGTTTTAATAAGAGTCCGAGTGTGCCGTTTTATTAAGTGTGTCAAATGTACGTCCCGTTCCGAAACACAACAGTGGCGACGAGTGTCTAATTCTTTGTGTATTATTTATCTTCTGGGGAGAAAAATTCCGCGCCGCAAGCGACCAAGGATGAGCACCGAGGAGACGGGTGCTGCGGAAGAGCAAATGAGGATCGATGAGGAGCAGCGTCGTGCATCGTTTGGATTGGCCAGCGCCAGCGGAGGGTTAAATTCGCAGAACGGAGGACTGTTGCAGCCGCAATTACATCCTTTTGCTGACCAGCGCATGCTCGGGAGTATGCCGCGAAGTGAAACCGCCGCGATGCAGACATGTGCTCAGCCGCCATCGCACTTGGGGTCATTGCCTCACTTCCACGGTGGTCAGGCGCCATCGCAGTCAGCTCCAGCGCCGCCATCGCAAATGCAGCAAGCTTCAGGTCCGTATGCTACCGAAAGTTCGATGTTGCAAACGCTTCAGCATCTGCAGCAGCAGATGACACAGCAACAACAACTGATTAATCAAATGCTGTGTCAGCGTCTAACTAACCTTAGTGCACCTACGGCCGCGATACAGCCCGAACAAATAATAGATACGTTAGCTAGGAACATTACGGAATTCAGATTTGATGAGGAAGGTGGAGTTACGTTCGGTGGGTGGTTTGCGAGGTACGAAGAGTTATTTAAAAAGGACGCGGAGCGTATTGATGATGCAGCAAAGGTCAGATTATTATTGCGGAAGCTCGGGCCGGTCGAGCATGAAAGATATGCGTCATTCATATTACCGCAGCGGGCGGGAGATATCTCTTTTGTGGAAACGGTTCGGATGCTTACAAACCTATTTGATACACGGGAATCCTTGTTAAGTAAACGGTTTAAGTGCTTGCAAATAACTAAGAAAAGGAATGAGGATCACTTAGCGTATGCGTGTCGGCTTAATAAGGCTTGCGTTGAGTTTGAGCTTGGCAAGCTATCGGAGGAGCAATTCAAGTGCTTGCTCTTTGTGTGTGGTTTGAGGTCAGAACATGAGGTCGAATTTCGTACGAGGCTTTTGGCGCGCATCGAGGATAAAGCCGATCTGACGCTTCAACAATTGTCGGCAGAGTGCAACCGAATAGTGAATTTAAAGAAAGATAGTGCCATGATAGAGTCCCCAGCACAGGAAAGTGTGTTGGCAGTCCAGTCAGAACGAGTACATTTTAAAAGGTCGCAACCGGGTCAGTTTATGGGACCAAGTAAACCATGTTGGGCATGTGGTGATAGGCACTGGGCGCGCGATTGTCCATATCGCAACAAAGAGTGTTTCAAATGCAAGGGGATAGGCCACAAGGCGAGCCATTGTAAGAAAGACCGAAGGTCATTTGGACAACCAAGGTTCCAATTTAATCGTGGATATAAGAAGCGGAATAACAGCGTATCACGGGTGGTTACGGTAAAGGTGCAGAATATAGAATCCGGAAGAAAATATGTGGAGGTATTACTGAATAATGCGCCAGTTCGCATGCAGCTCGACACAGGGTCGGACATATCAATTATCAATAGAAACGCATGGAATTATATAGGGAGTCCAAAGCTTACGCCCGTATCGGTTATAGCGAAAACTGCATCAGGAGCTGGACTTGAGCTCGAAGGCGAGTTTATATGTGAGACCACATTAGGGAATGCAACGACAAAGGCAACCATAAGAGTGGCAAAGCAAGATCTTCTGCTTTGTGGTGCAGATCTGTTTGATGCTTTGGATTTGTGGTCGTTACCCATACAGAGTTTTTGCTGCTACGTAGAAGGCTCAGATTCGAAACCGCCTGATGTGCAGAAACGGTTTCCGCAAGTGTTCCAAGGCACGGGGCTGTGTAAGAAGGCAATTTTAAAGCTTGTGATCAAGGACAGCTGTCAGCCAATATTTAGACCCAAAAGGCCAGTAGCGTACGCCATGCAAGAGGTCGTCGAAAAAGAACTTCGGCGCTTAGAGGAGATTGGTGTGATAACCCCGATAAATCATTCAGAATGGGCAGCACCAGTAGTGGTAGTAAGGAAAGCCAGCGGAGCAGTGAGAATTTGCGGAGATTATTCCACGGGACTGAATGATGCACTTCAGCCGTATGATTACCCTTTGCCTCTCCCGGAGGATATTTTCGCACGTTTGGCAAACTGCAGCGTCTTCAGCAAGCTAGATCTCTCTGACGCTTTCCTCCAGGTAGAGATAGATCCGCAGTATCGGTCGTTGTTGACCATCAACACGCACCGTGGGTTGTTTAGTTACAACAGGCTACCACCCGGTTTAAAAATAGCACCGGCTGCTTTTCAGCAGATTATTGATGTCATGTTAGCTGGTTTGAATGGCGTATTTGGATATATGGATGATATCGTTATCGGTGGTTCAACAGTTCGAGAGCATAATGCCAATTTAGAAGAGGTGCTGAAACGTATAGAAGAGTATGGATTTACTATTAAACCGGAAAAGTGTGCATTTAACGTGGAGCGTATCAGCTATTTGGGGCATGTTATAGATCGTAGAGGATTAAGACCGGATTCAGCAAAGATTGAGGCTATCTTGAAACTCCCAGAACCGACTGATGTTACCGGAGTCCGTGCATTCTTAGGAGCTGTTAATTATTATGGCAGATTTGTGAAGAGTATGAGGGAGTTGCGATACCCTCTAGATTGCTTACTGAAGGGAGACAAGCCATTTCGTTGGACTGAGGAATGCAGGGCGGCGTTCGAGAAGTTTAAAGCAGTGCTATCGTCTGATCTTTTGCTCACCCATTACGATCCAAGACAAGAAATTATTGTTTCCGCGGACGCATCGTCAATAGGCTTAGGCGCTACTATAAGCCACAAGTATGCGGATGGATCGGTACGTGTAGTTCAACATGCCTCGCGAGCACTAACAAAAACTGAGCAGGCCTACAGTCAGATAGATCGCGAAGCACTTGCTATAGTATTTGCCATCACAAAGTTCCATAAGATGATCTTTGGCCGCCGCTTCCTTTTGCAAACTGATCACAAGCCGTTATTGAGGATATTTGGATCAAAGAAGGGGATCCCGGCCTATACCGCGAATCGCTTGCAGCGTTTTGCCTTAACTCTGTTGGCGTATGATTTTGAAATCCAGTATGTGCGATCGGAAGAATTTGGAGGAGCAGATGTTTTATCGCGGTTGATCGGAAACCACAGTAAGCCAGAGCCAGAATGCGTAATCGCGAATATAGAGACCGACAATGATTTAGCGTACGTGGCAGTCAACGCGCTTAGTATTTTCCCGCTTTTGTTCAACGAGGTTGCTGAAGCTACGCAACGAGATTACCTTTTACGCAACGTGAAAAACTACATAGTGAATGGATGGCCGAAAACGATGGAACATGGCTCAGAGCTTGCTAGCTTTTATAGTAGAAGAGAATGGTTGAGCAACGTAAAAGGGTGCATTCTTTTTGGAGAGAGGGTAGTGATACCAAGAATACTACAAAAGCGATGTTTAATGCAGTTGCATAAGGGACACCCGGGAATCGTACGCATGAAGGCAATTGCTCGTAGTTATGTGTATTGGCCGCATATGGACGAAGACATTATTGAGACAGTGGGTACCTGTACATCATGTCAGTGCGCATCGAGATCTCCGCCGAAGGTGGAACCAGCAGCTTGGCCCAAGCCGTTAGGTCCGTGGAAAAGGATACACATTGATTATGCCGGGCCGATAGACGGAGTGTATTTCCTTGTGATCGTGGATGCGTTTTCTAAATGGCCAGAGATAATTAAAACCACGTCTATATCAGCATACGCAACCATAGCCTTGTTAAGAGCAGTATTTGCTAGATACGGAGCGCCTATAACCCTCGTAAGCGACAACGGCCCGCAATTTGTCGGACAGGACTTTAAGGATTTTTGCAAGCGTTACGGCATAGCACACATAACCACTGCACCATATCACCCGCAAAGTAATGGACAGGCCGAACGCTTTGTTGATACGTTTAAAAGAGCTTTGAAGAAAATAAGAATAGCCGATATAAAACTCGATGAAGCTCTTGATACATTTTTGCTAACGTACCGCACTACCCCGAACCCTTTGTTAGACCGAAATCAAACACCCGCTGAAATAATGTTTAATAGACCTATTCGTACCGATTTGGATCTCATAAGACCGGCTGCAAGCAAAACCGAGAATGAATCGTTGAAAACCACAAGAGCTTTGAGTGCAGGAGATAGAATATTCGCAAAGGTTTACGCAAACAATAAGTATAGATGGATGCCTGGTGTGATTAGTAAGCGAATCGGAAATGTTATGTATGAGATTAGAACTGGCAATAATCAGTTACACAGGCGTCATATAAATCAGCTACGTAAACGCATTATACCGAACCAAAGCATAGAAACCACTAGTATTAACTTGCCGCTTGATATTTTAATTGCTGAGTGGAAGCTACCGGAACAGCGCAGCCCGTTAGAAGTGTTAGAAGCTAGGCCACCTACTCCAGTTTTAACGAGTGATATATCGAACCCTCCGAGACGTCGTGAACGCGTGTATGTACAACTGGACGGTCCACCTCGCCGTTCTTCTCGCATTAGAAGACTGCCGCGCAGATTACAACCGTACCAGTTGAATTAAGAGAAGGAGATGTTGTGTAGGTAGCGCAGGTGTAGCCGCGACTCAATGCTGTCACGTAACTGACAGCATGTGATGTCAAAAAGGCTGGGAAGGACTTCGGCAGCGATCGGATGATCGATCGCTGCGACTCGGTATCAGGCTGCGGACTAGGATGGTCGATGTTTGATAATTGTTGTAATAGAGTATAAGTTTTAATAAGAGTCCGAGTGTGCCGTTTTATTAAGTGTGTCAAATGTACGTCCCGTTCCGAAACACAACACCTTTTCTACATGGACATGGGTATCTATATTCATCCCAAATTCCCGAACCCCTTCTTTTGCCGTGTTCGAGAGAAAGATGCTTAGAATGGGGTTTGACCTTGAAACGTAGAAAGAAAGTAGAAAGCCTGTAATTTGACCTCACTGTCGTACAGTAACTTAAGCCACAAAGGACGAAGAGCTTATACAGGGTTTCCCACGATTTATTGGTTGGTTCCCATTAATTTTTGGTTGGTTCCCATATGTTTTGGTGCGTTCCCACGATTTTTTTGCCGTTTCCCAGAATTTGTTGGTTCAATTGTATTGATATCCAATCGAACGATACCAATAAATTATGGGAACGAACCAATAATCTATGGGATACAATGAATAAATCGTGAGACGAGCCCAAATATTATGGGAACAGACCAATAAATCGTGGGAAACCCTTTAAGTAAGAGAGTGATATACAGGGTTTTCCAGGGGTTCTCATAGTTGTGGGACACTTCCTTGACTCTAACTTACAGGGTTTTTCAGGAGTTCTCACAGATATGGAGCACTTTATTGACTCCTTCTTACGTGAAATGAACTTAAAGTAATGGGAATTGGACTCTATAGCACCCTTGTTGGACAAATCCAATAGCAAATTTGAAGGAGCCTGTCCAAAAAGGGTGCCATAGAGTCCAAATTCCATCATATGAAGCTCATTTCCAGTAAGAAAAAGTCAAGGAAGTGTCCCACAACTATGAGAACCCCTGGAAAACCCTGTATTAAATGTGAACTTTATATTCCTGTGAATTCACAGGAATTGGACTATATGGCATCTTTATTGAAGAGGCTCCTCGGAAATTCCTATTGGATTTGGATCCATCAAGGGTGCTATAGAGTCCAATGCCCATGGCATAAAGTTATTTTCCCACAAAGAAAAAGTCACTGAAGTGTACCACAACGATGCGAACTCCTGGAAAACCCTGCAACAAGATATATAATTGAATTGATCCTTCTTCTATTGCGAATTCAAATTTGCATATTGCACATTTATTCAATTGACGAATAATGTATAAAGATCCCCTCATCAGTAGGATAGTAAGCGTAAGAAGGTTTTACAGAGAATATAATAGCTTCTCCGTATACTTCTACTTGGTGTAACGCGTCCTATCGTAGACATGACCTTGCACAGGCTTTCGGGGCTTATTCAGTACCATGCCGCCGGATATAGTCAGTCATTGCTACGGGGGAACGGTCCATTCTAGACATAAACCCACGACGGCCATACTGTTAAGCTGCGCGAGTTGACGACTGTACCACGGGACCGTTCCCCATATACTTGTATTAAATAAATAACTTGAGGTGTTTTCTTTCGTAACGAGTTAGTTTATAACGAAATAGATAAAACCAATAATAATCACCGACAGCCGAAGTTCATAAGTGACTTAGGCAGATCTTGATCAAGTACGGTTGTTGCATCAAATAACAAGAATTGCTATAACCACTGTCAACAGCAACAACAATCGTTTTCCTTATCTTTTTATCTATAACTGAGATAAATCCCGTAGGAGAAGAAATTATGATCAGCACTACTTAATTACTTGGATACAGAGCTTTGTGAATTTAACATTGCGTTGCTTCGTCTAAAAGGCACTTTTTTATTTATTGAATTATATTTTGTATCATTAAATTGACTGCCTTTATGGGTTTAACAATATTATAATATTCTTAATTACTAGGGAAGCAGGAAGTTCTATATAATTAAAAATTAAGCACTATAATTAGCAGCATTATAGTAGAAACACAATTTCGGATGCGCAAATTATTTAAAAAAAAAAGCTAAACCAACAGGATGCGAACCACTACTTTTTTAATGCATAATGTTTCCCTCGTAGCAAATATAAAATAATCATCTGCCTTATAAACCAATCCCCCGCCCATGCACACTGTAAGCCTTGCCTCAGTCCCACAACATCTACTTGGCCGCCTTGAGCGCCCACATCATCATGCACCGCCTGCTGTTCATGTGCCGCCGTAGATCGGTGCTGGTAGTGAACCGTGCCGGACACTTGCCACACTGGTACGGTTTTTCACCGTTGTGAAACCGGATGTGACGCTTCACGTTGGAAACGTGCGTAAAGCCCTTGCCGCACTGCGGACAAATGTGGGGCTTGTCGCCGCGGTGCAACCGTTCGTGCACCACCATCGAGCTTTGCTGGTGGAACCGTTTCGGGCACACGCTGCACTTGAACCGCTTCGGGATGACGTGCGTGTAAAAGTGCCGATTCAGCGCGGACCGGTTCTGGAACAGCCGATTGCAATCGTCATAGGAACACTGGAATGGTTTCGGATCGGTGAGGTGCGTTTTCTCGTGCAAGGCCTTCGCTTCCGGTTCGTTAAATTCGCGATAGCAGTACCGGCACATGAGTGCATTGATCTTGCCCGAAAGCACGCGCCGAAATTTGACGGCATTCGTGTTGTCCCGGCGCAGCTTCTTGTGGTCGAGCTGCTGGTGCTGTTTGAGTGCCGCCCGGGTATGGAACAGCTGTCCGCACTGAACACACTTCAGTACCGATCCGGATTCGGCTGGAGAGTCGACGTGCTCCGTCTTACTGTTAACGTCATCTTTCCCTTCCTCCGTTTCATCGTTGAAGCTGTCCACTGAGAGTGATTCGGCCCGCAGTCCTATATCGTCAAGCGAAAGCTCCAGCTCCATCTTAACCACCTCCAGTGCTGGCGATGCTTCTTGGCCGCTGCAGTCCGTTCTGGCAGCTGTACTGTCGTTTAGTAGTGAAACGGAATCATCGGGCTGTTCTTCCGCTACCGCCTCCTGTAACGGTTCTTCCTGTTCTTCCGGAAGCCTTTCCGATTTGATCACAATATCTAGCCGTCCGGTGCTGGACACGTCATTTCCGGGCGTTATTTGCAGACACTCTTCGGCGGCAGCGTGACTGCTTTCGCCCATTCGCCCAGCCACCGGCGGTTCTGACGTCATAAGAGGAGCACTAATCGAATCATCACTGGTCGGAGTGGTCTGTTGCAACGTGTGGGATGCGGAGATTCGCGGTAGGCCCCCCAGGCCCAGACGGTTAATGTTGTTGTGGATACACTTCTCCTTAAACCGGTGTGCTATCCGCAGCTCGTCGTAGCACGGTATGCACAGCTCGTCTTTGGATTTTACCTGAAAAAAGCCTTTCTTTAATCCTGATTTGCATTAACCATATGACTGTGCCGCTGTCTTACGATGATTCCGGTCACGTATGTCCAAAGCCGATCGACACCCCGGGGATGCTGGTAGATCGCTATCATGCCCGGTTCCTCGATATGGCAAGCGACACACCGACCCCGACTCATGATGGAATTCATATTGTTTTGCTGGCGGGTTTCAATGCACTTTTACAAACTGCGGCAGTTTCATGCTGAGTAAAATTTAAGATAAAAAGTTGCAATAAAAAGTTGGTTCTTTTCACAACAAACAAACAACGTAAACAAACTGGTAGAAGACAGATCAATCGACAGATGGGAAAGGTTGGCTCATGACAGTATGTGTGTGTTTTTTTTGTTTCCCACGCTTGGCCTCAGTTTGACAGTTGGTGCAAATGTTGCTTGTTCCGATATGAGAATCAGTTTGAACCGAAGGGATTTTATTTTCAAAATGATTCTTGCAAACTACAGCTCTAAATCTTCGATATCGGTGATTTCTTCTGTTTCCATTGGCTGATCCGTGGCGGACGTATTTGTGCCCACGCTTTTAACGGCAGACTCGACATAATAGTTCACATGTTTCACCACCCTTTCTCCGTTCGATGCTCGCAGACGATCTCGGTTTTGATAGTACGGTAAATCCTCTGTATCGGTTTTCTTCTCGTAGTGGAAACAAAAAGGTTTGCACTGTCTAGCATCCATATTTTGACCAGGCGGCAGGTTTGATACGAAAGCCGCATCGTTCCCGCGCAGCTCGTGCAATATTTGTGCTAACAGAGATTGATAGTTGATCATAGCAGTCTGGTCTCCTCCCATTGGACATTCGATACCTGTCGGTGTAGAATTGGGAGGACGCGACAAAAACCAGTTCCGCCGATCGATTATGTTCCGCTGATCTTGCCAAGTGATGATGAATGTTTCATTTCCAATCACGAGTGGGACTTGTAGATGAAGGAAGGAAAAAAGGAAAATGAAACGCACTATTTGTTTGGATTTGACGTGTGTTTCCTTACAGTGCACTGGTTCGGCAAACATTTCGTACGATTTTTGTTCTGAGTTAATTAATATAGACTGTTGATTCATGATTTAGTTTGATTGGAATAAACTTATAATTATTAATTTTTTTTTAGAATTATTTTCACTTGAAATTTGGATGCTTTCACCTCATCGGATCCTAAGTTAAATAAAGAGTGAAACCTAATCCTATTGCTACTATGATGATGATGAAAGTTTTTTTTCCTATCACAGTAAAAATGTAGACTTTTATAATAATAATAATAATTTATAATAATAATAATAATATAATAATAATTTTTTAGAATAATTAGAACAAAGAGAGCGCTTCGATCCTATTTTATTGCACAGTCCAAAGCCTTATTTTTTCATCGTGGCTTAATTTTGAGTCTTTTGTCTACCATTGGCGTCTGGCAGCAAGTGCCACAAGTTGCTACTTATTTTGCGGAATTCCAGCTTGAACCAAGCACAAACGTGTTAATGTAACAGCGTTTCGTATTGTCCTAAACACTGTTCAATAGAAAAATATCTAGAATCGATTTCTTTTTCGTCGGTTTCAGTGCATTTAAAGGTGTAAGGTGTGAAATAATAGAACTTTGAGTTTTTGTAAGTGTACAACATTTTGGAATTGGGCTTTTGAATAGGTTTAAATATCAGTATTTCTTGACATTATCATTTTCTGCTTAAAATACAACATATATTCATACTTTTAAGCGATACAGCAAAGTTGTTTCTCCTGAATAATAGAAAAATATATGTATGTTGTTTTTTAAACAATAATGATGTAAACTAGACACACATAACATGAATATTGTGGTTGTATCCCTCTCAAACTTATGAAATACGTTGGCTGTTCCCTTAAGTGTGCAACAATTGGCAAACTACCCTGCACAGTTAAATAAATGTTCACTTATTTAAGTGTTTTTTAACCATGTGTCGCCTAAGCGAGGACGTTTCGGAAAACCTTGCCGTACAGCTCGTACATTCGTAGGGCCGTTCGCCAGTGTGCGTCCGGCGGTGGATGGTCAGCTTGCCGCTCGAATAGAACCCTTTCCCGCAGTCACCGCACAGATACGGTCGTTCGTTGGTATGTGAGCGCATATGAACCGATCGAGAGTAGTGCGTTCTGTACGATTTGTCGCACAGATTGCAAGCGTACGGCCGTTCGCCGGTGTGGAAGCGAATATGGTTCTTGAGATTGCCTCCCTCCGCGAAGCCTTTGCCACACTTTGGACAGATAAATGGCTTCTCCCCGCTGTGTGTTCGCTCGTGCGCCATCTGATTGCCCAGCGTGTGGAATCGCCTCGGGCAGTACCGACAGCCGAACCGCTTCACGGCGGAATGGATGCGCACGTGCGATCGCAAACCTACGCGGTCTTTAAATGATCTGCCGCAACCTTCCTGCACACATTTGAATGGTTTCGCTTCCGATTTGTGCGACTCGGTATGTTCGATCTTGTCGGCCAGCAGGGTAAACTCTTTGAAACAGTACTCACACATCAGGCTATGCAGTTTCGGTAGAAGAGAAGAGGTTTGACCCCTCTCTTGGGTGGCTGCAGTTATTGTTTGGTCGCCGATTTGTTCTTTAGCGGCATCGGTACCCACTTTGTCTTTTGGTGCATTGTCATTAGTTGCGCTTTCTATTACCCCGATTATATAATTTGCTAACGGTTGATCTTCCTCGTCTTGTAGCGGGTCAATGAGTTCTTCGCTAATTTCAACATCATCCTGTTGTATCGTTTCATTTTCTATGCATAATTCTATCTTGGGAAGCGGCGAAGGATCTGACATTTCCGGTGCAATATTAGACGTGTTCGCCCTGCCATTGCTGCTGTTGTTTTCTGTATTTTGATTTATGGTCGATTCCGGAACAGATTTATCATACGTTGTGTAAACATCCGTACAACTACTAATGACGCTCTGGTCTGCAGGAGCATGTGTCGTCTTTTTAGCCCGAGACGATAACCGTGGTGCCGTGTTCTGAATGCATCTCTGTTTGAAGCGATATGCTACCTTCAAATCATCATAGCACGGCACACACAGATATTCTTCCGGTTGTACCTAGAATAATAACAATGCGGATTAGCGATGCACAACTTGTGCAAATGGTTCACCTCACTCCGTACCTTTATGTCGGTAATTGAGTGAAACATCTCATCCAACCCATTTGGATGCTGATAAATAGCAATCATGCCATTATTTTTCACTCTACACGATACGCAGGTTTGCATTTTGCTGTACAATATGTACAATTATGTGAACGCTTTTGCAGGAAATACTGTGTTGAGGCAGATCATTTCCAAACACTCGGTGGAAAACAAATATCGTCCTGGCGCTGGGAGCTATAAACAAACAGCTGTCATTGCCTGCGAACAAACGGCGTCCACAGGCCTGCCCACGCCCGAAGGCAGAGCTGATGGCATACGATTCTATCTTCACCATTAACATGAGAGGGACAGAGCTTATACCCCGAACGTACCCGAAAGGTATGCATGCTTTACTCATCAGGATCTAAAGGCAAGGACAAGGCAAAAGAGACACAGAAAAATTTCCTCACGGCTACACATGTCCTTTTGATGCGTTGTCTATGCGTCTCGCTCGGTATCACAGCGGCTTACGGCAGGTAAGCAGTACAAATGCTGCTACCTGATACGCACACATGTTTATCGAACACAACTATTCGGTTCGGCTCGGTAAACTTCACGAGGATGCCGGAGCAAAAGGGCGCAGACTTTTTCATGATTTTGTATGACTTCGGCTGTTTTGGACCGTGCGTGTAGGCGCAGGCATTGAGTCCATACTAGTGGTGGGAGCTCGGAATCGGACCTACCCGATTCCGATTCCGTCTTCGGAATCAATTCCGGAGCCGATTCCGATGATGGAATCGATTCCGATTCCGGAGCCGATTCCGGAGTCGATTCCGGAACCGATTCCGGAGCCGATTCCGGAGCCGATTCCGGAGCCGATTCCGGAGCCGATTCCGGAGCCGATTCCGGAGTTGGCTCCGGAGCCGATTCCGATGTTGACTCCGGAGGAAAATCAGTCCGGGAATCTCCATGAGAATGGATCTTTTACAAGTAAATTTGGATTTTTGCGGTTAGCAATACGTAGTATGATTGGACCCAAACGCCTTTTTTATGGCGATGCCGAAACTGACTCCGTTTGGTAGCCGATTCTAATTTATGAGCCATTTCCGATTAGAGAGCCGACTTCGATTCTGGAGCCGATTCCAGAGTCGATTCCGGAACCGATTCCGATTCCGGAGCCGATTCCGATTCCGGAGCCGATTCCGGAGTCGATTCCGGAACCGTTTCCGGAATCAATTCTGGAGTCGATTCCGGAGTCGATTCCGATTCCGGAGCCGATTCCGGAATCGATTCCGGAAACTGATTCCGGACCTACTATCCGGAATCGATTCCAGAAAACTGCGGAGCTAGTCGGAATCGATTCCGACAAAAACTTCATTTTTCCCATCACTAGTCCATACCCGGTGGTCAGTGTAGCCAGATTATTTTGGCGGGTTTCGGTAGGAGCACCAAAAATATATCGGTAATATTCGGTAGTTTTTGGTGGGTTGTGAAATTTCAAAATCAGTTAAGTGTATGAACTTTTGAGTTATGAAGCTAGGTGCTCCATCGTATGCGATTTTATCGGATGTTTTATTTGATTTTCGATGGACAATTTCGATTGACAATTTCGACTGAAATTGCCCTATTTAGCTATTTCGTCAGAAATAGCGATTATTTAGATTAGTTTTATAGCTTAATTAGAAAAAAATACACAAAAACTTGAGATTGTTCCTACAAATCTTTTTTTTATTCCCTCGTACGACAAAGTCACACGTCCTTCTTCTTCTTCTTCTCTGCTGTGGGAGGTTATTACCCGGTTCGGTATGAGAATCCAGCTTCCTGGGCCTTCATCATACTAATCCGCGTATGGAAAAATTTTTTTTTTCCAACCTCAAACTTGCTTAGGATCAGCTACTTAGGCCATATATCCTTTTTTCTTAGTAGTTTTATTTTTGATTTTTTTATATGTTGTGACTGAGGATACGGAGCTTTCTGTTCCCCAAGTTCGACAGATTGAATGCCATAGACATTTCCCAACCAACCAATTCGTGCTCTTTCGAAGTAAATTTGCTTCGATATAGCTTCGACAGAAGTTCTCTACCGAAGGTGTATCAACTTTGATAGGCAGTTCCTACCGAAGTTAGGCTCGGGTGTTTAGCCGAAATGCTACAAAAGAGAAAGAAAAAAATCTCTCGTATGCTGCCGCGTTCTCGCTCACACGCGCGCCCTGCCCCCTTTTATTTACGTACGTGTTTATAGCCCCTCCTCCTCCTCCTCCTCTCATCTATCTTCCTACCTTATGTGCAGTGGTTATGTGTTTTTAATTGAAATTGGAAGGAGAGATATTCGATTTATTTATTACGTGCGATTTAATCAGAGAATTGAAACATGGTAGTAGGTGAATCTACTGTTCATCACAAGCGGGCCTAACACTTTAACTATTTGTGAATTCGCGCGTGAGGACGTAAAAGGCGCAATAATAATGGAGCGGTTCTAACGTAAACAGACAAAATCGCTCAGCTGAAAATTTTATAGAGCGGAATAGCATTTCATTGTAATAGCATTGCTAGTATATCATCCGCGCACCCTATGAACCGTACTTTTCCAAATATCTTAAAAAGTACGCATTGTATGAAAAAACCATCTTTACAAGATCGATTCAGAATTTCAAAACACATTTGGAAAAAGTTTTTTGCTAAAAGTGACTTTTGAAATTTTACTCAGATTAATGTTTATTCCTTTAAATTAATTCATAAATGGGGTAAGGGAAATAATTTATACTAATACTAATAGACCACGTCTCCATTACCTGAAATATTTAGTGCCTCAAAGTAGTATATCCTCTTTGCCAAGCGTTTGAGTTAAACTGATTCTTCGCAAAATGTGAAGAGAGCGTTCGGCCCCCTTCAGATGCTTCGACAGAGTGAAGTTCCTCCCCTTCCTCCATTCGTCATCCATCAATTTTTCTCCGCGCACTCACACATCTACACGCGCAGCTGTTCGCATGGCAACACGTGAGATGCGTGACATGCTTTCTCGCTCATCACGAAGGATTTGCTTCGAAAGAGCTCGGTTTGGTTGGTTGGGTTCGATCTGAGCAAGCTCAGTAAAAAAAAAAACAGGAGTATCCGATTTTTTTTTAGAAGGATATTCTGTTATTCTTCGCAAAGTCTATAATAAACCTTAAGGATTTTGTATCTTTTTTTTCCATGCTGCGATGAAGTTTGGTCCATTTATTTTTTTATTGATATTTCTTTCTGCAGAGTATTTTTGGCATTTAAATACTCTGTGTGTTCCGGTGTCCGGTTCGTGACGTGTGTTGCATGTGCCGTTATCTGTTAGTTTCATTTTGTTTAGCCAAAAGTTGCTGTAGTCGTGTCCTGCAATAAGTCTGTTTAGTGTTTTTATGTCTCTTGGAGGGATTTTTAACTTGTAGTGCCACATTTTCTTGTTTAGGGTGGTTTGGTACCTATATAATTTTTTTCCTTTTGTTGAGCTCATTGTTGAGTACCAACCATTTGCTTCATTTTGTGCTTTTGTATTAAACTAGTTAAAATGGCCCGTTTACAGGGCTACGCAACGTTCATCGGAGGGCATATAAGAATTGCACTTCAATTAACCATTTTATTTTTGGATCCTTTGCGAAAGATTTTTTCTGTGTGCTTATATTATTTATAATATGTATTGCAGTATGTTTATTTATTTCTTAATTTTCTTTTTTTTAATATTTTATAAATTAAATTGTTGATCGTGTACCCCTTGAAATAAATAATTTATGTATCAAAATTCACATTGTTTGGGATAAATTTACGTAACCTTTCGGATCAGATGTTAATATAAAGTCCCGTGGCATCTTGGCATATGCCTTACCAAACCCCGGGAATGTCTTATGCCGTATGTCGTATGACTCTCGCCGATGTAGAGCAGAAATTCTACGAACTCTTTCCGTTCTTCACCAAGGCCTGGGCTGTCTGCACACGCATGTTTTCCCGCAAATGCAATACCCTAAAATTGCCCCAAATCATGCTCCGCCGAACACACTGCTTCAGAACTTTACTGTACACGGATATTATAGGAACTGTGAGCGTCCAGGATGAGCGATAGCTTGAATGTAGAGTGTAGCGTGCTAACAGCAGAGTAGCAATTCCACTCCAAGCCACTGCGATTGCAATTTTCGATTAAATCCAAGAATAGTTTCGAGCATTAACGGATTTCCGATGCCACCAGGTCAATCAAGAAAAAAACCTGTCCATTGTGTGTCTCCTCTCCGCTGGATTATTCTGTCAAATCGTAGCTGTCCACTGCTGCGGTAATTTCATCGCACACCGTTCATTGTTCGTTGTTGAATCGGTTCACGTTTATTAATATGTTGTCCAGCTCATCGATAACATAAGAGTGTTGCGCATCCACCAGGAAAAATATTGCGGATAAGGCGCATTGTAGAAAGTCTGGCAGTATCTGCACAAAGTCGTCTCAATGCAGCATGGTCAGAAATATCGTTAGCGCCTTCCGCGGCGTCATTTCGCACGGATACTAATTAATGATTCGCAGCGCTTTGAGGTTCTCGAAAGCTCGCAGTATCTGATTCTGTTCGGAGTCTTCGACGATGTAATAATCTTGATTTTGCGAGTGTAAATCTTCACAAAAGTGGTTCACGTTTGCGTTCTGCAATAAGAGAGGATAATGCGACATTTCCTCCACCAATATAAGGGCAAATAGGTGACGCAGATGATTGAACATTTGAAATGAGACTGCTGCAGCAATCCAGACATCAACAGTACACCATGCGGCCAATAATGATCAGCCAACCAATCTGGCGATGGCCCGCGATCCACTGGTTACCCGTACCAACATACCACGTAAGCTGCTGCAATTTATTTTAAGCTTAACTGTACTTTTTGAATCTTTATGCTGTTTAGATCGCTTCATAAATAGTACACAATTTCACATACGTGAGGGCGATATTCGTCTGTTCGTTTGACGAAAACATCCTTGTCGTCTTTCGTCCAACGCCTGCATTGATGAATCGCTATGTCGGTGCAAAGTGTGCAAGAAAACCAACACGGTACAAAAATCATCCAAGCTATCCGCACCTAACATCAACTCACTAACCAACATCGTCTCACTATAGAGTGAAAAAGTAACGCTCTATAGTGAGAGATTGAAAATGAGAACCTTTTTGTAAAATTTGTTATAGGACTAGTTAAAATGGCCCGGTTACAGGGCTTCGCAACGTTTATTATGGGACATATGAGAATTGCACTTTTTGAATGCTTTTGATTAACTTTGTATGCTTATAGTATTTACAACATACATTGCAGTATACACACAACCATGATTTCTTAATTTTCTATTATTTAAAATTCTATAAGTTAAATTGAGGATGGTGTACCTCTTGGAATAAATAATTTATTCATCGAAATTCACATTGCTGCCATATGTAACTCTCGCCGATAAGGAGCAGCGATTCTGCGAACTCTTTCCGCTCTTCAGCATCTTGAACAGTCTGGGCTTTCTGCACACGCATTTTTGGCCGCAAACGCAATATCCTAAATTTGCATCACAGCATGCTCTGCCGGATACACTGCTGCAAAACCTAGACGTTGGTATCTGTCGGAAGTCACCACATAGCAGCACCATCTTATCACCGAACGTTTGCCGATTTCCCATAACGTCCTGCAAGGCGTGATCGAGGGCGCGAGTTTCAAGAGCATAGCGGCTACTCATGGATGTCTTGTTCCATACGATCAGTGTTGGTGCCCACTGATCTCAGGGTATGTGTTCCATCTTTGTCAAGGGGGTGTGCTAACCTGCTCTACTTTCAAATGACACAACCAAACGATCAGTGAAGCCTGTTGCATCAATTCAGCCTGTGCTGACTGTACACGGATGTTACAGGAACTGTTAGCGTCCAGGTTGAGCGATAGCTTGAATTTAGAGTGTAGCGTACGTCACCAGGTCAGCAGCAGAGCAGCAATTCAACTCAAAGCCACTGCTATTGCAATGTTCAATCGACGCCGCGTGTACGCAAGATTAGTTTTGAGCAGAAACGGCTACCCGGTGCCACCAGGTTCATCAAAAATAGATTGTTCTGTCAAACCGTAGCTATCCATCCAATGCTGCAGTAACTATATCATACACCGTTCGTTGTTCATTCGGGTCACGTTTGCTAATATGTTGTTCATCACATCGATAGCATAAGAGTGCTCCCATAAGGCTCCGCATATCGATAGCATAAGGCAGATTTTAGCAGGTCTGGTCGTATTTGCACAAAGTCGGTTAACTGCGGAAACATCGTCAGCGTCTTCTGCGGCGTCTTTTCGCACAGGTACTGATTAATAAATCGTAGCGCTTTGAGGTTCTCGACAGCTTGCTGCAGCCAATTCTATTTGGAGTCTTCGACGGTGTACTGATCCTGATTTGTCGGTGAGCAAAGTGGTTCACGTCCACGTCCTACAATAACCAAGGATTCTGGGACATTCCTTTCGACAACTTTTTTTCGCGTCGTGTATTTGCGGCCTTTCACAACTTCATATACTTATGTTTGTTTATGGTTTGTCGTCTTTCGTCCAACGCCTACATCGATGAATCGCTATATCGGTGTAAAATGTCCGATAAAACCAACACGGTAAAAAAATAATCCAAGTTATCCGCACCTAACATCAACTCACTATCCCACATCGTCTCACTATGGAGTGAAAAAGTAACGCTCTATAGTGAGAGATTGAAAATGAGAACCTTTTTGTAAAATTTGTTATAGGATGTTGATATGGCGTCGCTTACTCTGATTTTGTTCTTTATTGTGTCATGTTGTTTTGTGCCCTCCTTGGCTAGTTTGTCGGCTTTTTCATTGCCGATTATACCCACATGACTCGGGATCCATTGAATTTTGCATTGTATTAGTTCTAGGTTAAATAACATCCTATTTATGATTTCATCTACATATAGTTCTTCTCTGGCGGTCTCTAAAATCATCACGCTTTGCTATCTGTGTAGATTGTGCAGTTTTTTTTTATATTTTTACTTATTGCTATTTGTAAGGCTGTGTCTATTGCGTATAGTTCCGTGGTGCAGATTGATACCGGGAGTTCTATTTTTTTTTGATACCGTGATGATTTCTCTCTGGTTAATCTCTATATATATACCTATCCCGCCGTGGGTTTTCTTTTTTGCTCCCATCCGTGTATATTTTTGTACCCTGTTGTTTGTTTATAATTTCTAGGCTTTTTTGTCTTAGCATAGTTGTGTCTTGGTTTTTTTGTTGTCGTTAATGGAAGGGATGGTCGGGTTGATAATGGTTTGAAATGGGCTATTTTTTGAGTTATTAAGGCCGGGCTACATTGACCGTACTCGCAGGTGTAATTTCGATTTTCACTAGCGCATCTGGTGGCGGCTGGTGGAAGCTTTTTTTGGTCGTCGGGGGAATGGTCGTGCCGGATCTCAAAATTAATTAGTTTTGTCGCCGTTTTTCGATGCGAAAACGGCTGAAATACTTTCACAACATATTTATGTATCAATTACAAAGCTTTCCCAGTCCAGTTAAAGTAAAAAACATAGAAAAATTACGTATTTTCTGGAGCATCCCCAAATTGTTTGGCAAAATGCTTCGGTCAGCCGCCGCCAGATGCGCTAGTGAAAATCGAAATTACACTTGCGAGTACGATCAATGTAGCCCGGCCTTTAAATTCATAATGGGCTATTTTGTCGTATATGTTTCTGTTTAAAGGCCGGGCTACATTGATCGTACTCGCACGCGTAATTTTGATTTTCACTAGCGCATCTGGCGGCGGCTGGTGGAAGCTTTTTTTGGTCGTCGGGGGAAGGGTCGTGCCGGATCTCAAATTTAAGTAGTTTTTTAACCGTTTTTCGATGCGAAAACGGCTGGAATACTTGCACAATATCTGTATCTACTAATTGCATAGCTTTTTCAGACAAGTTTAAGCAAAAAACAGGGAAAATTAACATACTTTCTGAAGCGGCTCCAAATTGTTTGGAAAAATGCTTCGGTCAGCCGCCGCCAGGTGCGCTAGTGAAAATCAAAATTACAGCAAAGAGTACGATCAATGTAGCCCGGCCTTAAGATGTATGTTTTTTCTTGAGTGGTGAATTTACTGCGTGGGGTGTTTTGGTGGTTTCTTAGAGGTTTTGTGGTGAATGTTGTATGTGCTATTGCTTTGGCGAGTTGTTTTTCTATAAAATATGTAGTTCTTATGTGGAATGCGGTTTCTGCCGCTATTGCGTGGAGTGTGTTCAGGGGGGTGGTCTTTGAGCAGCCAGTGATTTTTCTGAGTGATTGGTTTAGTATAGTGTTTAGTTTGTTTTTTTTTTGTTTTGTTGGCGTTACTACTGAGTGAGATTCCGTATTCCAAACTTCCTCTTATTAGGGACCGATGTAGTTGGATATTTTTTTCTGGGTTGATGTGTCTAGATCTATTGCATACTGCTTTAATGAAGTTTAGTTTTTGTTGTGCTATTAGGGTTTGCTTGTCGATATGTGAGTGGAATTTTAGGTTGTTGTCAATGTCTATGCCTAGAAATCGGTGGGAGGTTACTTGTTGTATGTAGGTGTCTTCTATTTTTATGTTGTTTCTTGTTGTTTTTTGGGGAAATTGCATTATCTTGGTTTTTGCTATGTTTATTTTTAGGTTGAGGCTATTGAGTGTTTCTTGCAGTGTGTTTAGGGTTCGTTGGAGTTTTGTTATTGTTGCTGAGGCAGTGATTCCGCTTTCTATGATAGCAAAATCATCGGCATATTGTATTAGTTTAGTCTTATTGTGATTTAAAGTATGACAGTCACTTGTATATATATTAAATAATAAGGGTGAAAGGACGTCACCTTGCGGAAGTCCCATGGATATTCTCCTACTGATCTTTTTCTCTTCAGCTGTGATTTCGACCGATCTGTTGTTTAGGAATCCTACAATCCATCTGATATCTTCTCTGGATACCATTTTCCTGGTGAGGATCTTTTCGAGGATGTCAACTTTCACACTGTTGTAGGCGTTTTTCACATCAATAAAAATCACTCCAGTGTGCATTTTTTTCCTCAAGTTGTACTTGATTGTGTTAACAATCCAATCAACAGCGGATGTTGTGGCATGATTTTTTCTAAATCCAAAGGTTGTGTTGGGTAATTGGTCATATTTTTCAATAACATAGTTTAGGTTGTGTAGTACGGCTGTGTTTGCAACTTTTGTTATGGTTGGGAGTAAGGCTATAGGTCTGTAATTTTCAGCTAGGGTATGGTCTTTTCCAGGTTTTTCGATGGCGATTATTTTTATTTTTTTAGTTTTTTTCCTATTTTTCCTGTTTGGTACATTCTGTTGATGTCGTTTATGATTGCGGTTGAGTTATTGTTGTTTAGTATTTTTAGTGTGTTGTATGATATTTTGTCTATGCCTGGGGATGAATTTTTTTTTGGATTTGAGTATGTTATCCCATTTATTTTTGTCCAGTAGGATTTTGTCACTGATGAAGTAAGGGGTTCGTATTGTATTTTTTTGTTTTGTTGGTCCAAAGTGTATGTTTAAAAATTCGTTTGCCATTTTTTGTCTTTTTCTATATTATTTTCTTTCCTGGGTTTCACTTTGAAGCATCCCATGAGGTCCCAGAGATCCTCCATCCTTGTTTGCATGTTGATTAGTTCCAGTTTATCCACCGACAAACCGACGTGACACTGGCGTTACAAAAGTGTCCCACACCAAGGTGTATGGATATTAGGAGGTGAAGTGCTCCAGAGCAAATTGACATTTCACGACTTGACATAACAATACTGGGGGCTCCGGTATAAAAATCGGGAAGGGCTGGAGGGGGATAATGAAAATTGTATGCGATTTGACATAACAATACTCAATAATGGCGCCCGGCAAACGCGCTAATTATTTACCTCCTCAATAAATACACCTTGTCCCACACGAAAGTACTGTCATTTACCAGTGAGGCGAACACTTCTGTCAAAGTAAGCTCTGTTCACTGCTGCTTCGATGTAAACAACTTTTCTAAATACAAATGGCGAAGGAAGTGTGAGGCAAGATTTTGTGAGAATTATTGGACAAAACACCCAGGAAAATCATTTTATAAGTTTCCAAATCAATGCAAAAGATGTGAGAAGTACATAAAACAATATGCATTGGAATTTGCGAAGAAAAACAAAAAGGGGATTTAGCAGTTTCTTCTCTGTGTCAGTGTAGTAAGCGAATCATTATAGAGATGGCGCTAGTGTTTAACGTATTTTCATTTGAAATAAGGAGACAACTTTTGAAGCTCATTTTGTTCGAAGTGTCATGTCGGTTTGTCGGTGGTTTATCTTCTATTCTGTTTGCTTTGGCAAGGTTTCTTAAGTATCTGAATTTGGCTGAATCTCTCTTATACTCTATTTGGTTTGTTATCGTTTTGCTTTGGTTAAAAATTTTCCGAGATTCACATTTTTTTCCCACGCCATTTTAATTTCTTCTGACCATCATGATTTTGGTTCTAAGGTGGTTTTACTTCTATTACTTAAGATTATCCTATTAATATTTTTGGTTATGCTGTTTATGTCCGTATTTTCGTTGCCCGGTAGTAGGGTGATTTCCTTATCTATTTTTTTCCTATTATATATGAATCTTTGGTATGGACGGGATTTAATTGTGTTTATTTGTGTGTAGATTATTCTGTGTCCACTGTTCCCAATTTGTATGTCCGATACCGTTCTTTTTATATTTGGTGCCACTGTTATTTTTGTGATTGTCAGGTCGTTAGCCGTGTTTATTTTATTAGGGTTAGGGTTCATAAATGTATGTTCTTTGTTATGGATCACAGTAAAGTTAGTATCATTTATCATGTTTAGTAGGTTGTTACCTTTCCCATCATTGAAGTGATTGCCCCACTCCCTATCGCCAGGACTCCACACAGCATAACACGGAGCGCAACATAACAACTGACAGCTGCTAAACGCTTCATAAAACGCTTTATTACCGGTACCATGTTTTGAATATCCTTAGTAGGCCGCTCATTTTTCGTTGAAAAGCTACCAACCTACTGCGATGACCGATAGTTAATGAAACGCTTAACCTCCTTTCCCAAGCGTTTTCTCAAGCGTTTGGCAGCTGTCAGTTGTTATGTTGCGCTCCGTGTTATGCTCTGTGGAGTCCTGGCGTATGGTGTGAGTTGAAATCTTCCGTTATTATCACCTTGGGATATTTGTTGAGGGTTGTAAACGTAAGGGTTAATAGCGTTACGAACTCTGAACTTGGTGTTTTTGGTTTGACGTACACAGATGCAAATATCCATCCCGTTTGTATAGTGTGGACCGCTGTTGCTTGTATGTAGGGGTTAGAAGGTATTAGTGGGATTTTTTTTGCGTTAATACCGTTACGGATTAGTATCACCACGCCTCCATAGCCATCTTCCCTGTTATCGGGGATCACTTGGTAGTGTTGGATTTTTAGTGTGTCAGATGTTTTTTTATCCAACCATGTCTCTTGGAGACAGGCTATATCTATGTTTTTTTTTATCAGTAATTCTCTGATTTCTTCTTTGTTATTTTTTAATCCTTGTACATTCCCTTGTAGCAGTGTGAATGTTAAAAGGATAATTATGGGGTGTTGGATGAGTTAGTCGTTTTTAGGTATGATTTGGTAATTATTGATTTCAGGTGTTTTCCTGCTTGTGCGTTCATTATGATGTATTCCTCCACAATCATTGTGGGGGTTTTTGGTGTTACGTTTATTCCATCGATGTAGGATTCTTCTGAGTCTTCTGTATATTTTGTTGGTGTGTATGTTTCGTTAACGGTGTTTGTCTGTTCGTTAGGTGAGTTGGTATTTTGTATTTCTGTGTTGTGGGTTTTGTTTTCTTTAGGTGTGGTGTTTTCTGTGGTGTGAGTTGCCCGGATTTCTGTGTTGTTTGTGTTATTTTTTATCGGAGTTTGGATTTTTGAACTTACTTTTTCTGTTGTGATAGTGTTTGTTTCACTCGTAGGAGATTTTGTTTTTTGTGCGTATGATGTTTCCGTATTGTAGACTCTTGGGATACCAAGACATTGGCGTCTCCGAATACGTCTTGCTTCCCCATACGTTACCTTAATCTCTGTTTTTATTCTGCTGATCTCCATTTCATCAACGAATACCGGGCAGTTTCTGTTTAGTGTGTGGTGGGCTTCCCCGCATGACACGCATTGTGTTTTTTTGCATTGGTCTTTGTGATCAATTTCGCTACAGTTCGCGCATATTTTCTCTTTTTGGCACCATTTTTTTGTGTGACCCAGTTTCATGCACGTTATGCATCGCATAGGCCTGGGGACGTAGAGTTCCACCTTAACTGGGTATAATCCGAAGTCCACTACACGTGGTATCTTCCCCGTTTTGAACGTTATTTTTATTTATTTATTTTTATTTTATTAATTGCTCGGCCACGTTGGGTTACAGCAATAGTGCTTACTGACTATAGTATACAATTATTCACGAAGGAGTAGGAAGGAGTTTATGGTACGGAAAAGGAGCGAAGACGGGATCGGTAGACAGGATAGGAGAGGACAGCAGGAAGGGAAGGCGGAAGTGATTACATTAGTAAACGCTGCTACAGCTTGATTTATGTCTTCATCACTAAAGCACCAATCGGTACCGGCTAAAATATGATGAAGCTTTTGGTAGTCCAGTTTCCTAAAATTGAACATACGAGCCGTAGGTATTCGTTGAGAGGATGCAGGGCGAGAGTGCGTAAGGAGCACACTTGTCTCATGAGCAGGATGATGATTGTCTAGCGCGACGAGTGGAACAGGTGAAGCTATGACGGGGAAGCAGCGCTCCAAGAAGGCATAGCATTGGCAGCATTGGCAAATAGAAGGTCCAATTGACTTCCGCGTATATTTTTTATGCCAGATAATTGCGGCAAACCGTTTACCGACATTCCATCAAGCAGAGAAACATTTTCACGAGATACACCAGTAGGAATGAAGTGATTAACGCACGATGCAAACACATCCATATCAAGCTCAGGTAGACAGAGAGGCGTAACTCGTCTAGTTTTGTGCGCAATCCTCATACTTTTTGATAGTAGATGTTTAGTTGATCGATCGAAGGGATGAGAGAGCGAGATGCGCCGGGAGTGCTCTCGCTGCAAGTGATTAACGGCGAAAGAGAGTCGGACGGATTATGTGTATTAGATGCAGGGTTAGCTTCCATCAATTCGGGTAAAGTCGGTAGTTCATGAGAATCTTCAGCTGGATCAGCCGGTTTACGCTTGCTGAAAGTACTGCGTATAAGGCAAGCTCATAGGGCCATGATCTGGCGAAATAGTGAAATCAGCGTTTCGCAGTTGTGTCGTGTGGTTGATAGAAGGTGGCGAGGAAGGATGATCCGATTCACGATTAATAGGCGCAGAAGGTGCAAGGGATGCTGCAGTAGTGGGTCGCCAAACATTGACGGAGCGGGGATTTAGGTCGATGAACTCCTTAAAAGAGATCCCGCGAGGCCAGGATGAAGCAGCTAAAGCAATAGCCCGGTGCGAATCCGGTACACCAATTTTAAAAGATACGTAGGAGAGCGTAGAAAGATCCCGGTCGCGTCGTACAAGGCTATATACCAAGATGTCGTCTGTCCCTATGTTAGAACAGGCCATTTCGCGGATCGCTTCAATCGGAGTATCAGGAGCAATACGGGAGATAAAGACCCAAGTACGGGGTGGGCGTTCAGGAACGGTCGTAATATTATTGCAGGACAACCCTGTGCCCGATGAAAGCATAGCGCGTGTAACGGTATTGGTAGGCGATGGGTCGGGAGAGCGATCCAACAATCGACGTTTAGAAGGATTCTCACCAACAGCTTGATGGGTGAGCTTAGAGGCCGCAACTGGAATAGTGGTCGTTGAGTGCGTAGCAGGAATCGTAGAATGGTGAGCACTCGATGTAGTGGTATGCGTGGCAAGATGAGAGTTGAGCTTGTTCATTAGTGAGTTGAAGGAAGTGAGAAACTCACGGTGCATGAGATCAAGCTCCTTGATGCCATGCTTAACTTCATCAAGCGTTGTGAATAGTGGAGCCTGTGAGTAGTTGCGTTCCATTGAGTGAGAAGCAGTAAGTGAGTCGATGAAATCTTTCACGGAGCGAATTGACGATGCTGATTCCTGTTTCATCAAAGCTATCTCGTTTCTAAAACAATCCAGTGAAGAGGAAAGTTCAAGTCGCAAGCCAGCTGATGCCGCCTGCACAGAACGTGAGGAATCGCGGAAATCGGACTGCAACGATTCCAACAGGTAGGCAGCGTCACGAGAAAGGCCGTGCGAGAAGCGTAAAGTGTCGGCCCGCAAACGCTGAGCACAATCCGCGCAAGCCCAGAATAAATTTTGTGACTTCTTAAAATCACGCAGGAGCGGGGTTGAAAGTCCAATGCACTTATCGTGGTAATAGTGTTCACAAAGACCGAAGCACGGAATTGGATCGTTGCTAATAGCACCTTCACATTTCTTACAGATCACAGACGCCATCGCAAAATAGACCAAAGTTCAACTGCACAGTGAGTGATCACAACAACCGCAGGCGGATTGCAATGTTTATATGTTGAACCGTACAATTCACAGGTGCCGCACAAATTTGGGATACGTGAACGCGCGAGTGTAAATTAACCGAACTAAAACAATTCAAGCCTTAATCAACAAGAAAATCGCGGTAAAAAATCAACTTGGAAATAGGAGAGTGAGAGAGCACAACCAGCCGCTTTGAGTGACAAGTGACAAGTTATGATTGCCGTTCGGGTGTTTCTTATTGTTTGCGCTGTTTTCCTTTTCATTATGACTACCTCTACTACTTTTTGTTCCTTTAGTCCCTCAAGCAGTTCTTCCTCTGTGAGATATTCAATGTCTGGACATCGGATCACTCCCTTACTTAATTTCAGGGTGGGGTGTTCGTAGGTTTTTACCGTGGTTTCGTTTCTTCCATCAAAGATTTTTTTTATTGTTGCCAGTTTGTTAGCTTGTTTCTGATTCGCTACTTTGATGAGTAGTTTTCCGTCTTTCAATTTGTTCACCGATAGTGCTTTTGTGCCAATTGCGTTGTACATCACTTTTGCTGCTAGAAACGGGTTTATCCGGCTTAGGTCTTGTGTTTTTGAGATTGTTTCCATCAGCATGAAGACTTCTACTTCTTCTGTGTCATTGGTAAGTGCTAGTCTTCTCGGATTTTTCCCTATTTTCCTTCTCGGCTCGCTTTGGTCTTCTAGTTTGCCAAAATAGTTATTGAGGGGAATACCCCCTCCCGGGTCCTGGACCCCCATCCCACCTTACTTCCCACCGCCTTTTTTGTGTTTATTTATTTTCCTCAGTTAGAATTTCTTTTTCTTCTTTTTTTTCCTTTTTCCACTCTCTATCCACTATCTTGCACTCGGTATCTGTTTTTGGTTTTCTTTTCGCCAAAATCGTCACTTGGGTTAATCACAACTTTATCCTTCAGGGTTACACTGTAGAATGAAGTCACACGTCCGACGTTATCTGTCAAGTTTCATGTTAATTTTTTACAGCAAGTTCGATTTAAATCTGAAGAAACACAGACGCGGGCCTTAGTTGTCAATTAAACTTCTTGTTCTGGTCGCTAGTGATTTAAATTTCTTCATAAGGAGTAGTGATGGTCTGGTCGACCCGAACCCATCGGGTCGGAGCTATCAGCAAGCGAGCCGGAGTCATTTGGGTCGACCCGAAAAGTAAAAGTAGGTTCAGTAGGTGCAATGATTCCGGTAGATGCAAGAAAGCATAAGCGAGCCGTTGGTGCCACGAGTTAATGTAGGGTCGAGCCAATGAGGATTTATTCCGACCCGAATGATCAGTAGGTGCGAGAAAGCATACCCAAGCTCCCGACCACGCTGGTTTTCGCTGGTCTTTTCGAGGATAATTCGTTAACGAATTATCCCCGAAAAGACCAGCGAAATACAGATCATTTTCGGGGATAGTGAACACACGTGAAGGATGAACCCATGCAAAAAAGAGCTAAAAATAGAAATGAACATTCGGATTCATTCCCTTCCCTCATATTCCAATTCATGCTCATGCTTCATCCTTGATGCTACCAACCACATCGCTAATTCTACTTCGAATCACTTTGCCAGTTGCGCCATATTATTATTCATGATCGTGCTATTTGCTTGTTTTGTTGTATGAAGGGGTACTGATACTAAATGAATTAAAAGAAATAAATAAAACAATAAAAATACAGGCGGTCCCCGAGATACACGGTTAATGGGGACCGAAAACGGCCGCAAAATACCGCGTATCTCGAATTTCCGCGTAAGTCGAATCTCGTGATTTCCAGCTAAAATATCACAATTTTTTGTGTAATTTCGGGACCGCCTGTAATAGATTGACTATTAAACACTCATTTCTAACAATTAGTAAAGGGGTCTGAAGTTACTGGAGCTGCATGTTTTATAAAGAAATCAAAACTTTAAATCATCAATGAAAACAATAAAAATGGAATTGAACTCATGTCGACCATGGTGCAAACATTACACCATTACCATTTGACCATTACTAGTTCATGAATATGAATCGTTATCTATCAGTTTTAAACCCTTCAAATATAGCACAATGAACAAAGAGATGTCTAAAAGTTCATCGATGCGTGTGAGAGAGTAGAGCTGATGAATAGAAAGAGATGGCATGAGTTTATGTTCATTATCCCCGAAAAATTTCGCTTGGGTAAGCACCTCCGACCCGTTGGTGTAGCGAGATCGAGTCGGGTTGGGTCAAGGTAGGTTCAACACTTTGCGCACCCACTGTACTCACGGTTCGAAATCGATTCCGATTGTTTTGCACCCGACTCCGTGTCAGGTCGTGAAATGTATCGTACTAAGGAGGAGTTTCATGCCTAAAATGTTTGGGGAAATGTTTGTATGATTTGTCGGTCAGTATTATGAAAAAATCTGGTAATTTTTGGTATGAAAAATGATAAATCGGTAGTTATATAGAGCTCATCTGTGAATTAGAAGGCGTTTTAAAAATCGGTAGGAATACAGATATATGGGTATTTCTGGTCACTCTGTCGGCGGTGGTGTAAGTTCAAGGTGGATTTAAAAATATCACCGTAGCAATAGACCATGTGTCTCCAAACTACGGCCCGCGGGCCGCATGCGGCTCTCAAGAGCTTATAATGCGGCCCACGATGACTTTGCCAGAGTTAATATAAATATTACGTTATTATGACTTATTCAAATAAAAATGTATTTTTTACTTTTCTTAGACAAAAACCAAGCTTTAGTAACACGAAACTGTATTAGTATCGTTAGTATTTTGTTGTAAAAACGAGATTTAAACGTTCACTTATCATTTAAAGGTAGCGTTAAATGGCCCTCAATATAGTTAGTTATGCAGCAATGCGGCCCGCGAGCTGAAAAGTTTGGAGGCCCCTGCAATAGACGATGCGCAATCTCAGATTGCGCATATATTTATCTGTCAGACGGCCCGATTTGATATATTTATCTGTCAAAAAAAAATTATATATCTCGGACATATAAATCTCGAAAATTTATGCGCAATCTTAGCGCAATCTTGAAATAATACGTTTGTTTACTGTTGTGGGCAGCCGTGCCGACCCCTGGACTTGCCGTGGCAATTGCGCTGCCACCGGTCAACATCCAGGGGGACGACAGTGTGTCACGCACACTGTCGCACACACTAAGCAGCGCAAGGCTTAGTGTGTGCCGAGCGCACAGTGAGAGTGTGTTTGCGAGCCGATCGAGCAGGAGCTCTCGGCAGGGGCGCTCGGTGCGGCTGGTGCGCGGCCACCGCATTTGTTATTTTAAAGTGTATTGTTTGTTTCATTTATGTTTTATTTATTTTGTATGTTTAATAAGTGTTTAAATAAATTACAAAAGTTCTAAACATAAAATTTACATATAGCGGTAGGTTTTGAAACGAATAAATATGAGATGATGCGTTGATTTTTTAACCAAAAATCTAATTTTATTTTGATTTCAGCCATGGGAAACGAATTGCCGAACGTGCCGAATCGCCGGAATTATGAAAAATTGGTAAATATATAATCATTCTGTTTTTGATACCGGTGTTTTTGTAGTGGAAGCAATTCTTGGGTGTATTTTTCTAAATTTATTTTTACTTAAATCGTATATGTTCAGTGTTTGTGATTTGTGTATGCGGTAGAAATTTATAAATATGGGCAACGATTGAATTATTGTTCAATTTTGATTATTTTCCGGCTTGGAAAAACATAACCTCTGCTGCTTCTCCAGCTACCGGCGATTTTTTTAAAAATGACAGCTGCTTTGGAGTTTGTTTAAAAAAAAATGTAAAAATTGTAAATTGTAAAAATTGTAGATTATAAAAAAGTTTAAATGGTAAAAATTGTAAATTGTAAAAATTGTACTAATTTTATGTACCTAGCTAATCTTTATTTTTACAGGAATATACCATTGAACTGAAATGTTTTATTTGTACATTGCAACTCTTTGAGAACTGACCTGGCTGTACCACGGGATGTTGTGTTTCTTATTAGTCCGCATACACTAATAATGATTTGGAATCCTGGAATCTAGGTTATGCGGTTTTGGTCTTCTTCCAACAGGAAATATTTCATCTAATCCGGAAAATCAACTATTCCTTCTGGCCCTGTTTACTGCACCATTTTTACTAACACCTCTACCCCAACTGCTACAATGGAAGCTATTGCTGTTGCCGCTGCGATAAAAAAAAGTTTCTTATTTTTATAGGAACGTTTATGTGTATTTAAATATTTTATATTACAACTCTTTCGAGTTAGAAAACTGATAATGGAAGAAAACTGCTGCATCTTCCGAGCCATCAACATAATATCGGGGTCATGGGGATGGTGAATGATAAGTAATTGAGTCGAGATTAATAGTTTTTTGATTATTGATTTGCTTCCAGAACGTTGAGCAAAGCCTTCGGCTAATTGCCGAGGTGGAAAGACGGCCTGCTTTATGGCAAAAGCGGTCGGATTTTTACAAGAACGGTATTCGGCGAAGGGATGCGTGGACCGAGATTGGTGGACTCTTGGAACTCACCGTCGAAGAGGCCAGTTACCAGTGGAGGAAGCTGCTGACCAGCTACCTGTCATATAAGTCCAAGCTGCGTAAAAGTCAGCAAAGCGGAGCAGGTAATCATCAAATTTACAGGGTTTTCCATTCCAATTAACAACTGTCCACAGTCTGCTGGCAATCTTGGATTTGAAAAACATGATTGTCTACCACTTACGAACAAGTCAAGCCGTTTTTGGTACACTGTCCATTTCAATTTCACAATTGTCGTCTTCGAAAACACACGTCGGATGCGGCACGGTTTGTTTTGGGTTTGGCTGGAACGTGTATCACTTGTAGTTGGGACAGCTGAGCAAAATGGACATGTTAGGCATTTTATGTATACTTTAATCTTTCAACACAATGCAGAAATTTTGACATTTATCGGTGCTTTTACTTGTAGCCAGTGAAAAAAAAATACAACGTCCCAAAATAACCTAAAAACTGTAACGATCCAAGAATAACTAAAACCAAATGATAAAACTGCTTAACATGTCCAAATTGCTCAGCTTTCCCATATTCTGATATTCAATCAAGACCTGTTTACAACATGGTTCAATTCTTACAGACAAGTGATACACGTTCCAGCCAAACCCGGCCGCATCTGACGTGTGGTTTCGAAGACGACAATTGTGAAATTGAAATGGACAGTGTACCAAAAACGGCTTGACTTGTTTGTAAGTGGTAGACAATCGTGTTTTTCAAATCGAAAATTACTAGTAGACTGTGGACAGTTGTTAATTGGAATGGAAAACCCTGTAAAATAATATGAAACTGTTCAATGACAAAATTTTATCATTCGTAGCGGCTGAGGACGTTTTTCGGCCAAGATGGTTCGCCTTCGCCACGATGAAGTTCCTTGATGATACTATGAAGGATGCGCGCATCTCAATACGGTAAGTTGTTTTGTTATTTATCAGTAAATTTTATATTTCACTGCGAGTTAAGTGCGGTCCTGTGGCACAGCAACAACATGCCCGTCATGGGTTAAAGCCCTTATGGACCGTTCTAGTGATGGACGGGTCGACCCGAACCTATGGGGTCGGAGCCATCCAATGAGGATTTATTCCGACCCGAATGATCAGTATATGCGAGCAAGCATAAGCACCTCCGACCCGTTGGTGTAGCGAGATCGAGTCGGGTTTTTTTGCTGATTATATTGTCCCAATCTTCTACCTCTATCACAGTTTCCTCGTTTATAAATTCTGGTATATTGAATGCTTCCAGTTTTAGTCCTTTGTTCTTCTCGAAATTTATGTCCAGGTGCTTTTTTGCGTTTTCCTCATTACTATGGATAATGTTTTCTTCATTTGTATTTTCCTCTTTGTAGTTAATTTTTTCAACAATTTCCCACAGTTCTTTATTAGATGTATCTTCGTTTATTGTTTTTATTGTATTTTCTATGTATTTTCTTTTACTTTTACATATCTCTAGCTTCAATTTTGCTGATGTTTTGTTAGTTCGATTAAGGATTCAATGGTTCTATAATTGTTGAAGGATTTTCTTGCGTTCGTTTTCTGTTTCCATGCATTTTTTTATTTCTTTATTCCACCATGATTTTGGTTTGTGTTTCACCCTGTGTCGATTTTTTTAAATAATGGTTGTTTTGTTAGTTGTTTTATTTTTTGTGGTGTTTTGCTGTTTATTCGACTAATTTGCTCTAGAATTTTTGCTTTGTTGTATACCAGGGGTCTCCAAACTTTTCAATTCGCGGGCCGCATTGCTTTGTAAATAACGTTGTTGAGGGCTATTTTGACGTTACTTTTGGTAATGATAACGTTTAAATCACGTTTTCATATGAAAATACTTTATGAACATTTTAAAATTCTGCACTTTTCTTTTATAGTAACTTTATTGTTGGCTTGGTCTAGTAAAAATAAAAAGTGTGATGAAAACTGTAAAACTAATATGATATTTACATTATCCTTGGCAACATCACCGCGGGCCGCATTATAGGCTCTCGAGGGCCGCATGCGGCCCGCGGGCCGTAGTTTGGAGACCCCTGCTGTATACTATTGTTTTTCCATCTGTTGTGCTTTTGTTGAGGCTTATTTCTATTATTCGGTGCTGGCTATTTCCTATGTGTTGGTCTAAAATTGTTTTGTGTGTGTCGACATATATTTCTTGTGTTACAGGGTTTACCAAGTCACTTTGCGATGTGAGCTGCACAATTCATCTCATTTGAGACGTATTTCTATTCTGACGTGCTACTTCATTTGGCCCGAAATAATTTTCTATTCCGCCGCATTCATTTTCATCCATTATATGAAGTCTTTTCACAGGGGATGTTAGCTGGAGCCGTCCGCGATGTTTACATTTTTTTCAAAAATAAATTTTTGGGCTTTTAGTGCTGATTTGTGATACAACTATGTTGTTTAACAAAGAATAGAGGTTTATCTTGGCTCCGCTGTAGCATTCTAGCCGAAACATGGGTTATTCATTGAGTTATTAGCAGATTTGACTGAGCAGGTTCAACTTCGTTATTTGCTTTATCATTTCTTCAAATTCATATATCGTTGCTTTCGTTGAGGCATAAATGGAAGTTATATTAATGTTCAACTCGGTTAGTTTTATTCCTACTAACTGTATAAATTTGGAGCTCTGTAATTCTGGTATTCTTCTAAATTTTATTTTATTTTTAATAATAATGCATGATCCGCCATATCCATCCTCTCTATCTTGTCTTACTATATTGAATCTATTTAATCTTTTCCTTTTTCGTTATTCTTGAGCCATGTCTCTTGAAGACATGCTATTAAATAATTTCCTTTTATTAGGAATTCTCTAAGTTCATCCTTGCAATTTCTTAAACTTTGTACATTATTTTGGAAAATTTTTATATTTTCCATTTTTTTATTAATGATTTTTTTTTTTAATGTTTATTTGTCTGTTTGTTGGATATGTTGCTTTGTTTCTGATTTATTTTTATTTGGCGACCTGGGATGAGGACTGATTTCGTCGCTCATAAAACCTGCCATTTCCTCCTCGCTAGTATCGATTATTTTTATTTCAGTAATTTTGTTCTGATTCTTAATATTTTCTGTGTTATTTTTTCATTTTCTGATTCGTATTTTCTAAGTTATTTTTTTCTGTGTCGTTTAGATTATTTTGCTTGTCTGTGAATGTGGGAGTTATTTTCTGCATATTTATATTGTGTTCGTTTTCCATTGTTTTTGGTGGGGGTATATCTTTTTTTTTTCGGTTATTAATTATTTGTGCGAACGTTTTATTTATATAATTTCTGGGTACCGCTGGTACTTGCGCTCTTCTCATTTCTCTCGCTTCTCTCATTGTTATACTATTTTTTGTTTGTATTTTTTTAATTTCGACCTCGTCTAAATATACCGGGCAATTTTTGTCCAACGTGCTATGGTTTTCTCCACATTCCATGCACCGTTCGACTCCATTGCAGTTTTCGTGATATTCCTCGGCGCATTTTGCGCATTTCTTTGTTCCCCGGCAGTTCTCTTTTTTGTGTCCTAACCGGAGGCATGTCATACACCTCATCGGTTTCGGGTAGTATTGTTCTACCAACACATCGTAGTAATATCCAACGTTCACACGTCTCGGTATTACTGTTGTGTTGAACGTTAGTATCGCTGTTCTTGTGTTCACGTATTTGCCGTCCTTATCTTTTCGCTTGACGATGTAATCCTCCTTTACTTTGTCTTCTTTTAGTCCCTCTACTATCTCCTGTTCTGTCATCGCCATTACTGCATCACACCTTATTACACCTTTCGATGTATTGAGGGTTTCATGCTCGTAAACCTTTGTGTTGCCTATGTTTAGATTGTATTTCGCTAGTTTACTAGCCTGGCGTTTGCTTTTTACTAACACTAATAGACGACCGTCTCTTAGTGCCGTGACTTTTTTTGGTCGATCTCCTAATGCGGCTTCCAAACACTTCTGCACTAGGAATGGGCATTTGTCTTTTACTAGGTTTTCCTTTGTACCTTCGATGACCATAAAAACTTCCTCCTCTGTTAGTATGTCACACAAGTCTACTTTTTCTCCTCTAAACTTTCTTTTCTTTTGGATTTTTGGGGATATTACTGAGCCTAGTGGCTCGTAATATGAACCAAACGTCTCCCCCCCTCCGGGGGATCGGTCCCCCATCTTTTGTTCCTACACTCCTAGTTTCCTTTTTTTTGTACCTTACCTGCTTATTATTTTTTTATATATTTAATTTAATTAACTTTATACTTAGCCTTTATGTATGAAATTTGTGTTCGTTTTTGTTCTCTTGTCCGCTAGCACAACCGTTCACTTTGAACTCACACTTGCGAATGGGAATATACTTCAGTTGAATTCTTCCGTTCTGGATACATTCTCGTATGAAGTTGTATCTGATGTCTAAATGTTTCATCCGTTTTTGTTCGCGAGGCTCTTTGGCAATATACATACACGACTGGTTGTCTTCGTATATAATTAACGGACTATTCAAATGCACGCCAAATTCGGTAAGCAAATTTTCTAACCACATTGCTTCGCAGGATGATTGGCTTAACGCAACATATTCCGCTTCTGTTGATGACAATGCAATGGTTCCTTGCTTTCTTGTGGTCCATAGAACAGTGTTTCCAAAAATTTGAAATATATAGCCACTTGTGGAAAGACGACTTTCCATGTCGCTACCCCAATCTGCATCAGCAAATCCTACAATTGGTTCCTCTTGATTATGTCGATATTCTAGGAAATAATCCTTTGTGCCTTGTAAATACCTTAGTACACGTTTTAGATGTGTCCAGTGTTCATCTGTTGCACCACTCTCAAAACGACTAAGATAATTAACTGTAATACTAATGTCTGGACGAGACGTAATCATCAAATAGGTTAAACATCCTACAAGTTCACGGTACGGATGCTGTGTTGTTCCCTCCATGTTATGGTTGCGTGTTAACTTCAAATTAGTTTCTAGGGGTACTAACGATGGTTTGCAATCTTCCATACCAAATCTTTTAAACAAGTCCTTCACGTACTTTGATTGATTAATTTTTAACGTACCTTGAGCCATGTCGTAATCAATTTTCATTCTAAGGAAGTTGCTTATTTCTTGCATATCGTCCATTTCGAATTTCCTTTTTAATTGTTCCTTTACTAGTTGAATTTCTTCCAAAGAGTTTGATGCCAAAACTATATTAGCGACGTATAGGATTAGATACATCTCAGCTTTCGTAGATTTCCGAGTGTACAAACAACTGTCATATGCTGACCGTACAAATTCCAGTGTCAACATAGTTGTGGAACATTTCATTCCAGCTCCGCGGAGCCTGTTTTAAACCATACAATTTTCAGTTTACATTTGTTCAGTTTACATACCTTTACATACACTGTTTCTGAAAGATTTCCGTTCAGAAAGGCGGTCCGCACGTCCATCTGATGAAGATAGAACTTCTTCTGCACTGCTACTGCCAGTAGGGTCCTCACTGTTGTTATTCGGACTACTGGAGCATACGTTTCTTGATAGTCATATACTTGACGTCCAGAACATCCTTTAGCAACGAGCCGCGCCTTGTATCTGTTCACAGTACCATTCTCCGAGTATTTGATTTTGAATACCCATTTACAAGGAACTGCTCTCGCGCCAACAGGAAGTTCTACTAGATCCCATGTTTCATTTTTCTCGAGCGCTTGCATCTCCACATTGATCGCTTGTTTCCATTCAGGCCAATCGTCACGCTTCCGAAGTGCATCAATCGTATCGGGTAAATCTTCCACGTAATTTTCCGCGTTCAGTGGAAATGCGACACTAGCTTCATAATCACTAAAGCGCACAGGTGGTTTTCGAAGCCTTTCACTACGACGAACTGCTACTTCGTTATATTCTGTGTTTTCAATAACATCAGGCGTATCGTTCGAGTTTTCATGACATGTTTCTTCCATATTTCCAACAATGTCGACCGATCTGTTCGTAGTTCCAATATTTGTATTTTTCACGTTTTCAATGCCCTCAGTCGATGTGTTCAAATAATCGCCAAAATCTTCCACATGTTGAACAGTAAATTCAATATTACGATTTGTTTCACTAACCTGTTCTGGTAGCATCCTTTCTTGGTCAAAAGTGGATTCTTCCAAATGACGATTCGACATTAATTCTTCGATTACAACATCACGAGCAACGATAATCTTCCGATGTACAGGATCCCACACACGATAGCCATTGAATCCGTAGCCAACAAGAAATCCTACTTGACTCTTGACATCAAGCTTCGTTCGCTTCTCTTTCGGTATGTGACAAAATACCTTGCTTCCGAATATTCTGAAAAGAGACACATTTGGCTTGTGCCCGAACCACAATTCGTATGGAGTTTTGCTCATACTTAAAGATGAGGATGGACTTCGATTGATCAGATGTACTGCCGTCAAAACCGCTTCATTCCACATCGATCGTTTAAATTTCGAATCGTCCAAAATAGCTCGGGCACGTTCCATAATCGTTCTGTTCATGCGTTCAGCAACTCCGTTTTGCTGCGATGTTTATGGAACGGTTGGTTCCATTACAATGCCCTTTTCTTTACAAAAATGTGTAAAATTTGAGTTGATATATTCACGGCCATTATCGCATCTTACTCGGGATATTCGACGATCAAAGTGAGCTGCTGCCATCGCTGTGTACTTAACAAATGCGTTGAAAACTTCCGCCTTTGATTTCACCACGTACACTGCTGTAAAATGCGTATAATCATCAACAAAGGTAACGAACATCTTCTTACCATCCCAGGAAGCTGGTGTAAACGGCCCACAAACATCGGAATAGATCAATTCCAATGGTCGCGATGATCGAGGTCGAGGAACTGTTTCAAATGGTAGCCTTGTTTGTTTTCCCATCATACACGATTCACAGACTCCTGCGTGAGGTTTCACATTTCCACAGTTGTCGATTCCTTCAACCATTTCAGCTTGGATGAGCTTCACTAGACCCGTATTTCCAATATGACCATACCGACGATGCCATATTATCAGCAAATCTTGAGGATCAGTAACCATGGCAGATTCTAAACTTGGTGTTAAAATATCCAATTCATATAATCGACCTTTTCGACTTGCAGTGCACAAAACCTTAGATCCACGCATGATTTTTGCTCCACTTTCGCTGAATTTTACTTCCATTCCTCGTTCAACGACTCGTTTCACGGAGAACAAATTCGAAAAAAGTCCAGGTACATACAATACATCGTGTACTATATATGGCAACTGCTCGTCTTGAATTTTCACAAATATCTTCAAATCTCCAATTACATCACTGGTTAGCGATACTCCCGACTTGGCCACATTTATAACAATCGGTGAATTCAGTTTTCGAATATTCTGCAGATACTTTTTGTTGTTCACCATATGTTCCGATGCACCACTATCGAGTATCCATTGGAAATTTTCATCTAAATTCACATCACTAGTTATAAACGCCGTGTCGTCTTGGTTTTTCGCATAATGTGCCGTACTTTTCTTCTTCTGATTTTCCGCTTTTACGTGCCTTTCAATTCCTTTGTTTTCGGGACAATTTATACGCTTATGACCAGGTTTTCCACAAGCATGACATTTGAAAACGAATCTTCCAGTATTTCCAGGTTTTCCAACTCTTCCAGAAAAGGCTGTGCTGGTTTCGACTGTTTCCACGTTGAATTGTCGTTTAACGGCTTCATTCAGCAAACGTGCTTTAACAAATTCCATCGAGCACTGTTCAACCGGCAACGTTTCCAATACCGTAATCAGATGTTCAAATGATTTCGGCATCGATTGTAGCAAAAAGAATACTAATACCGACTTATCCAACTTGATGTTAGCTGATTCAAGTTCCCTGACGAGCTTTTCGAATGATAGAATATGTTCTTGCAATGTTCGCTTTTCATCGAACTTCATCATAGATAGCTGTTTCAGCAAGTAAAACACTCCGGAAATTCCTTTCTTCTCGAAATTTTCCTTTAACGTCAACCAAATTGCTCTTGGAGATGTTTTCCCTCGAATATATTCCGGTTGATTATCGGCTATTTTATGAATTAAAACCGATTTACATTTCGCATCTTGTTGCTTTCGTTTTAGCCGTTTTCCTTCATTTAGCGCTTCAATTTCTGCCGTACGATTCACTTGAAAAAAAAATCTTCTTCTTCCAGAATCTTTTCGATACAATGGAGTAACCCCAATTCTTCCAGGTATAATTCCATACGAAAACTCCAATTCGAAAAATTCGTTCCATCAAAAAGATACACGCGTTGCATTCGTTCTTCCTCCATGTTGGTTTTTCCAGAGTACTTCGATAATATCGACCGGAATGAACACGACCACGAATAATAAAATTATCTTCAATGAATACCTTTTATATCCGCGACACACTTGTTAGAGACGTGGAGAGCCCATAACCTAATGAGTTTAGAATGTGTCTCTGCAGTTTATTATACTAAACTACAACATAACTGAAGCTAGCTGCTTCTTTTATACCCGTCGTATATGATATGGTCTACTTTGTTTTTCCAACATTTTCACATTAATTCCTCATTATCTACGAGCCGCATGGACAATTTACGTGAGATTATAACTCTTACTCACATGATTTTAAATTTCGTGCCTAAACAAATCATCAAATCTTTTGTTAATATATCTCATTTTTTGGATAAAATCAATAGACACACAAAAATGCACATAATAACAAAGAAATCTGTTCTATTTGCCAAGCTTTGTGTGCGGAAACCAATGGTTAACGGTTTTAAAATGACGTAAAGTCCCTCAACTATGGCGACCCCCAAAGGCCCTTATCCACCATCTGATATTTTTAATCCACCTTGTTCCCACGCTTGGCCTCAGTTTGACAGTTGGTGCAAATGTTGCTTGTTCCGATATGACAATCAGTTTGAACCGAAGGGATTTTATTTAAAAAAATGATTCTTGCAAACTATAGCCCCAAATCTTCGATATCGGTGATTTCTTCTGTTTCCATTGGCTGATCCGTGGCGGACGTATTGGTGCCCACGCTTTTAACGGCAGACTCGACATAATAGTGCACATGTTTCACCACCCTTTCTCCGTTCGGTGCTCGCAGACGATCTCGGTTTTGATAGTACGGTAAATCCTCTGTATCGGTTTTCTTCTCGTAGTGGAAGCAAAAAGGTTTGCACTGTCTAGCATCCATATTTTGACCAGGCGGCAGGTTTGATTCGAAAGCCGCATCGTTCCCGCGCAGCTCGTGCAATATTTGTGCTAACAGAGATTGATAGTTGATCATAGCAGTCTGGTCTCCTCCCATTGGACATTCGATACCTGTCGGTGTAGAATTGGGAGGACGCGACAAAAACCAGTTCCGCCGATCGATTATGTTCCGCTGATCTTGCCAAGTGATGATGAATGTTTCATTTCCAATCACGAGTGGGACTTGTAGATGAAGGAAGGAAAAAAGGAAAATGAAACGCACTATTTGTTTGGATTTGACGTGTGTTTCCTTACAGTGCACTGGTTCGGCAAACATTTCGTACGATTTTTGTTCTGAGTTAATTAATATAGACTGTTGATTCATGATTTGTTTTGATTTTAATAAAATTATAATTATTCAATTTTTTTAGATTTATTTTCACGTGAAATTTGGATGCTTTCACCTCATCGGATCCTATGTTAAATAAGGAGTGAAACTTAATCCTATTGCTACTATGATGATGATGAAAGTTTTTTTTCCTATGACAGTAAAAATGTAGACTTTTTGCTAAAAAAAAATAAGATTTTTTTAGTTAGTTATGTTATGAACACACTGTTCAATAATTAGAACAAAGAGAGCGCTTCGATCCTATTTTATTGCACAGTCCAAAGCCTTATTTTTTCATCGTGCCTTCATTTTGCCTTCGTCTACCATTGGCGTCTGGCAGCAAGTGCCGCAAGTTGCTACTTATTTTGCGGAATTCCAGCTCGAACCAAGCACAAACGTGTTAAGTAATGTATGTAATGTTAATGTAACAGCGTTTCGTATTGTCCTAAACACAATAGAAATAGCAGTTCAATAGAAAAACATCCAGAATAGATTTATTTTTCGTCGGTTTCAGTGCATTTAAAAGTGTGAAATAATAGAACTTTGAGTTTTTGTAAATGTATAACATTTCGGAATTGAGCTTTTGAATAGGTTTAAATATCAGTATTTCTTGACATTATCATTTTCTGCTTAAAATACAACATACATTCATACTTTTAAGCGATACGGCAAACTTGTTCCTCCTGAATAATAGAAAAATATATGTATGCTGTTTTTTAAACAATAATGATGTAAACTAGACACACATAACATGAATATTGTGGTTGTATCCCTCTCAAACTTATGAAATACGTTGGCTGTTCCCTTAAGTGTGCAACAATTGGCAAACTACCCTACACAGTTAAATATATGTCCACTTATTCTAGTGTTTTTTAACCATGTGTCGCCTAAGCGAGGACGTTGCGGAAAACCTTGCCGTACAGCTCGTACATTCGTAGGGCCGTTCGCCAGTGTGCGTCCGGCGATGGATGGTCAGCTTGCCGCTCGAATAGAACCCTTTCCCGCAGTCACCGCACAGATACGGTCGTTCGTTGGTGTGGGAGCGCATATGAATCGTGCGAGAGTAGTACGTTCTGTACGATTTGTCGCACAGATTGCAAGCGTACGGCCGTTCGCCAGTGTGGAAGCGAATGTGATTCTTGAGATTGCCTACCTCCGCGAAGCCTTTGCCACACTTTGGACAGATAAATGGCTTCTCCCCGCTGTGTGTTCGCTCGTGCGCCATCTGATTGCCCAGCGTGTGGAATCGCCTCGGGCAGTACCGACAGCCGAACCGCCTTACGGCGGAATGGATGCGCACGTGCGATCGCAAACCTACGCGGTCTTTAAATGATTTGCCGCAACCTTCCTGCACACATTTGAATGGTTTCGCTTCCGATTTGTGTGACTCGGTATGTTCGATCTTGTCGGTCAGCAGGGTAAACTCTTTGAAACAGTACTCACACATCAGGCTATGCAGTTTCGGTAGAAGAGAAGAGGATTGACCCCTCTCTTGGGTGGCTGCAGTTATGGTTTGGTCGCCGATTTGTTCTTTAGCGGCATCGGTACCCACTTTGTCTTTTGGTGCATTGTCATTAGTTGCGCTTTCTATTACCCCGATTATATAATTTGCTAACGGTTGATCTTCCTCGTCTTGTAGCGGGTCAATGAGTTCTTCGCTAATTTCAACATCATCCTGTTGTATCGTTTCATTTTCTATGCATAATTCTATCTTGGGAAGCGGCGAAGGATCTGACATTTCCGGTGTAAGATTAGACGTGTTCGCCCTGCCATTGCTGCTATTGTTTTCTGTATTTTGATTTATAGTTGATTCCGGAACAGATTTATCATACGTTGTGTAAACATCCGTACAACTACTAATGACGCTCTGGTCTGCAGGAGCATGTGTCGTCTTTTTAGCCCGAGACGATAACCGTAGTGCCGTGTTCTGAATGCATCTCTGTTTGAAGCGATATGCTACCTTCAAATCATCATAGCACGGCACACACAGATGTTCTTCCGGTTGTACCTAGAATAGTAACAATGCGGTTTAGCGATGCACAACTTGTGCAAATGGTTCTCCTCACCCCGTACCTTTATGTCGGTAATTGAGTGAAACATCTCATCCAACCCATTTGGATGCTGATAAATAGCAATCATGCCATTATTTTTCACTCTACACGATACGCAGGTTTGCATTTTGCTGTACAATATGTACAATTATGTGAACGCTTTTGCAGGAAATACTGTGTTGAGGCAGATCATTTCCAAACACTCGGTGGAAAACAAATATCGTCCTGGCGCTGGGAGCTATAAACAAACAGCTGTCATTGAGTCCAAGCCCGGTGGTCAGTGTGACCAGATTATTTTGGCGGGTTTCGGTAGGAGCATCAAAACCCTACAAACAACGAGCGGGATATTTTATGTAAAAACCTTCTATGTGACCGGTGTGTGTAAAAACCTAGAGTTAAGCGGAGAATCGGTGTGAAATACACGGAGGCGAGAGCGCGTTTTGGTTTCGACACAGTTTTGGCACTAACACAGTTACACATGTGGAAATGTGTGCGTTTACTTTCCGCCAGTGCGCTCAGTTTGATCTGCTCGCAGCGCTGTGCTGATGTCGGTGTATCGCTTGCACTGCTGCACCGAAAGTTCCTCTGTGTGCTCTCGTTCTTGCTACCACACGAAATCGTCAGTACAGCTCAAGGATCGGCAGCGAGCGGCCGCACATGCGTCAGCCTAAGTCCTGGACGATTGGTGTTATGATTTTGTAAAGTGTTCAAGTGTTCAAGTGTTGTGCGAATTCAAATGAAGCTGCGCGAATGATACGTAATGCATGTTATGTACATCGCGCAGCTTCATTTCGTACCTTTTTACAGTAATCAACGTGTACAAAAGGATCTACGCAGATATTCGGCCATTTCAACGTTTGCATCGATGGAGTGATCAATTTTATTTTTGTCAAATATTGTGTATCAACTTACGTAAATGTGTGAAATCGTGTAAAGTTAAAATGTAAATGTTTCAATAAAGTGATAAAAAAAAATCTACGCTTGTTTGTGTTTTTGTTTAGCTTTAGATAACAAAAAAATACGCAGCGAGTGTGAGCGATCGCTGAACGAAAGAAACGCACACAGCGCAACACGAAAGAAAGAAACACAAGCACAAGTATTTTATATGGGAGCGGGAGCGAACCGTGGTACCCATTCCCGCCCCCTTTTTTAAGCCTAGGAAATCTTCCGTCGGCTTAACTCTAGGTTTTTACGCACACCATGATAAAAATTACCCGCTTTTTGTCCGTAGGGAAATTTATCGGTAGTATTCGGTAGTTTTCGATAGTTTTTGGCAGCTTGGGAAATTTGAAAACCAGTTAAGTGTATCAAGTGTTGAACAGAGAGAGAGGATTGAGATGCATATGTTCTTCTGATCGATGGTGAGTTCCTTTTCTCGGGGCTCTACGCGGCCACTTAGGATCGTGGTAGTGTTCCATCGTATGCGAGTTTATCGGATGTGTTGTTAACCGATTTTCGATGGACTATTTCGATTGGCAATTTCAATTGAAATAGACCTATTTAGCTACTTCGATAGAAATAGCGATTATTTAGATGAGTTTTATAGCTTAATTAGAAAACATACACTAAAACTTGAGATTGTTCCTACAAATCCTAAATAATTACATTGACCGATCAAATCTTTTTTTATTCTTCGTGCTTCAAAGTCACACTCGGTAGTTATCTGTCAAGTTTCATGTTAATTTTTTACAGCACGTTCGATTAAATCTGAAGAAACACAGACGTGGACCTTAGTTGTCAACTAAACTTCTTGTTCTGGTCGCTAGTGATATCGTACTAAGGAGGAGTTTCATGCATAAAATGTTTGGGGAAATGGTTTTATGATTTTTTGGTCAGTATTAAGAAAAAAACTTTTTTTTCGGTATGAAATATGAAAAATCGGTGTTTATTGAGAGCTCATCTGTGAATTAGTAGGCGATTCAAAAACCGGTAGGAATACAGATAAATCGGTATTTCTGGTCACTCTGTCGGCGATGGTGTAAGTTCTTCTTCTTCTTCTTCAGTTTGTCGAGGTCGTTTGACGGTTCGGAACTGAAATCCAGCTTCCTGGGCCCTTCAGTACTAGTCCGCTATTGTGTTAAACACAACCTCTGTTGTTTTTGGACGGCATCAAAGGCCATATGTCCTCTTTCTATATGTGATTTGTTTTCTGAAGTTTTGTGTGTGTTGTCAGTTTATGTTGTTAGGTTAAGTACTTCGTCGGTTTATTATGTCATGTAGTTTAAGCGAGACGTTTCAGAAGGATATTCGGTTAGTTTTTATAAATTTTATCACCATTTTCATTTTCTTTTTATCTTTCGTCTTCCAGGCCTTGATGAAGTTTTGTTCATTTATTTTTAACTGGTCTTCTCGTTCCATGTCGAGTTTGTGGCAATAGAAGACTCTGTGACTCGCTGTGTCCTCTACGTTACAAATTGCACATGTTCCTCTGTCTATGAGCTTCATTTTGTGTAGCCAGAAATTCCCATAATCATGGCCTGCTATTAATCTATTAAGTGTTTTGATGTCCTTTGCTGGGATTTTTAGTTTACAGGGTTTCCCACGATTTATTGGTTGGTTCCCACGATTTATTGGTGCGTTCCCACGATTTTTTGGTCATTTCCCATAATTTTTTGGTAGCAACCCACGATTTATTGGTCGGTTCCCAAATATTATTGGTCGGTTCCCAAATATTATTGGTCGTTTCCCAAATATTATTGGTCGGTATTATATTATATTATATTTGGGAACCGACCAATAATATTTGGGAAACGACCAATAATATTTGGGAACCGACCAATAATATTTGGGAACCGACCAATAAATCGTGGGTTGCTACCAAAAAATTATGGGAAATGACCAAAAAATCGTGGGAACGCACCAATAAATCGTGGGAACCAACCAATAAATCGTGGGAAACCCTGTATAGTGCCACATTTTATTTTCAATTGAGCTTTGGTATCTAGCAAATTTTTTCCCTTTGCTTCGGCATAGTTCAGTGTACCATGTATTAGTCTCGTGATTAGCTCTCTGTTGGAATAAATTAATAGCATCTTTTAATCTTAATTTGTTATTTATCACAGTTTGTTTACTAAGACTATCTTTGGCTAATTGGTCGGCAATTTCATTTCCAGCTATTCCGACATGGCTTGGGATCCATTGGATTATTGCTCGAGTGACTTCACAGTTATGTAGTATTCTCCCGAGGAGTTCGTCTACTCGGTTTTCTTCTTTGGCTGTATTTAGTGTTTGGCATGCTGATAGACTGTCTGTGTAAATGGCAATATTATTCCATCGTTTTTTCGTCGACATCTCGAGTGCCAGGTCTATTGCGTAGAGTTCTGTAGTGCTTATGGATGTTGGGTGTTGGAGTTTCTTTGATATTTTGAGTTCTTCAATCTGAGTTTTTACATAAATTCCTATGCCACAATTTTCATCTTTTTTGCTGCCGTCTGTATATATTTTTATGCCCTGATGTGAGTTGATGATTTGCATGCTTGTTTGGTAAAGGACTGTTATGTTTAAATTGTGTTTGTTGGTGTCAATGCCTGGGATGATCGTGTTAATATTGATGTTTTCGGAAGTGGATTTTGAGTGGTTGAAATCATACTTAGTTATGTTGTTGAAGATGAGTTTGTCAGTTATGTATGTTTTTTCTTGAGCGGTTAGATTTCTTGATGTGGTTGGGAGTGGCTGAGATGTTGTGGTGAAAAAGGAATGTGCTATTGCTTTGCATAGTTGTTTTTGCATAAGAAGTTTAGATCGTATGTGGAAGGGCATTTCTGCTGCTATGGCGTGGAGTGTGTTGATCGGAGTAGTTTTTGTGCAGCCTGTAATTTTCCTGAGTGACTGGTTAATTATTGTGCTCATGGTGTTGAGTTTGTTCTTGTTGGCATTGCTACTTAGAGTTATCCCGTATTCCAGGGTACCCCTCACAAGAGCTTGGTGTAGTTGTTTAGCTTTTTCTGGATTTATGTGGTTGGATTTGTTGCATACGGCTTTAATGAAATTCATTTTTTTCTGGGCTTTGTTGATTTGGTTGTTAATATGGGAGTGGAATTTTAATCTGTTGTCAATTTCTATGCCTAGGAAGTGGTGGGAGTTGACTTGTTCAAGGGGAGTTCCGTTTAGTGCTATTGTTGTGTGAGTGTAGTTTTTGGAAAATGTCATGAGTTTTGTTTTTGCTACGTTTATTTCAAGTTGAAGGGAAGATAGTGTGTTTGCCAATTGGTTCAGGGCCCGTTGTGTTTTTGTTTGAGCTGCTGGAGAGGTGATTGCACTTCCAATTAATGCGAAATCGTCTGCATATTGGATTATTTTTACATTATACCGGTTTAATTCGTGACATCCACTTGTATACAGGTTGAAAAGCAGTGGTGAAAGGACGTCCCCTTGGGGCAACCCGTTAGTTATCCTTCTCTTAATCGATTTACCTTCAGCAGCGATCTCTACCAGTCGGTTTGAGAGGAATCCTTCTATCCATCTGATATCTTCGTGTGGTATCATTTTTCCGGAGAGGATTTTTGTTAAAAGGCCAACATTCACACTATTGTAGGCGTTTTTAATGTCAATAAAAACTACTGTAGTGTGTTTGTTTTTTCTTATGTTATTTTTTAAAATGTTGGAGAGTGAATCAACTGCGGAGGTTGTGGGACGGTTTTTCCTAAATCCGAAGGATGTGCTGGGGAGGATGTCAAACTTATCTACGATGTGGTTAATGTTGTGTAAGATGGCCGTGTTTGCCACTTTCGTTATAGTAGGAAGCAAAGCTATGGGTCTGTGATTTGCTGCTAGACTGAGATCCTTGCCGGGTTTTCCAATTGCTACGATTTTTATTCTTCTGAGCTTTTTTTCCACGACTCCTCTTTTGTACATGTCATTGATGTTTCCGATTATGGCTTTGGTGTTTTCGCTGCTTAGTAGTTTCAATGTTTTGTACGATATTTTGTCAATACCAGGAGCAGAATTCTTTTTTGAGTTTAGGATATTTTGCCATCTGTTGTAGTCAATTAGATTTTTATCGCTTATGAATCGGGGTCTTGTTTCATTTTTTTTTTGGTTTGATGAACCGAAATGAATTTTTAAGAACTCTTTTGCTAGGGATTCATCTGTGGCAATCTTGTTTGTTCTGGCAGGTTTATCTTTGAACATTCCCAAAAGAGTCCAAAGGTCATCCATAGAGGATTGAGAATCGATCAAGTCAAGTTTTTCCTCGATTCGTTTGGTTTTTGATTTTTGTTTTGCGAATCGAAATTTGGCTGATTCTTTCTTGTACTTGATTTGGTTTTCGATCGTCCGATTTTGGTTATAGTCTGTTCTAGCTCTGCATTTCTCTTCCCATGCTTTTTGAACGATATCATTCCACCATGATTTTGGGGTGAACGGGGTCTTGATTTTGTTTCTTAAAATAATTTTATTGATATCTTTGGTAATTGAGTTGATGTCAGATTTGTTATTGTATGGTAGGCTGGATATTCCTTCGTCTATTTTTTTCTTATTATAAACTGTGATTTTTTGTGGGGGAGGTTTGAATAGGTTAAAATTGGTGAATATAACCCGATGTCCACTATTGCCGATGTGTATGTCTGAAACGTTCCTTTGAATATGTGGGGTTATAGCTAGAGAGGTGATTGTCAAATCTATTGCTGAGTTACTTTTGTTTGGGTCTGGGTTAATGAAAGTCTGTTCATAGTTGTTTATCACAGTTAGATTGTTTTCGTTAATCTCATGTAAAAGGATGTTTCCTTTTCCGTCACACGTCTGATTTCCCCATTCAGAGTGATGAGAGTTAAAATCACCCATAATTATTAATTTGTTATATTTCGCCAAGCTTGTGATGCTAAGGGTTAGTAAGCTGCGGAATGTTGCGATTGGTGTGTTGGGTTTAACGTACACCGAGGCGATTACTAAGCCTGCTTGCTTTATACGAGCGGCTACTATCTGTATGTATGGGTTAGGGGGAATCACTTTGAGTTTTTCTGTGTTTAGCTCTGTGCGTATTAATATTACCGCTCCTCCGTAACCATCTTCTCTATTGTCCGATATTAGTTCATAGTGTGGGATGTTTATTTTCCCTATGGCTTTATCATCCAACCATGTCTCCTGCAGGCAGGCTACATCGATCTTTCTTTTTATTAGCAATTCTCTAATTTCTTCTTTGTTGGCTCTTAGTCCCTGTATGTTAGCTTGTAATAACGAGAACATGAGACCAAATGTTTAAGTGTGGTTGTGGATGCCTTGTGAGTGGTATTTAGTATAGAATTTTGAATTTATCGTATTCTGATGTGTTATCTTCTTGTGTATTAGTAATTATGTATTCCTCCACCATCATAGTGGGGGTTTTAGGTGTTTCATTAGTAACTTCTATGTATATAGAATCTGGTGATTCAGGTGAACTGATCGTTAGTGTGTCGCTTCTTGTGGGTGTGTTTGTTTGTTCGTTGAGTGTAATCGGTTGATCGATTACGGTTTTCTGTTTATGTGTTTCTCTTGGAGTGGTGGGTTCGGCTGTGTGTGTTTTGTTATTTTCTGTGGTGTTTGTGTTGTTTGTATCATTGGTGGTATTTCGTGAATTTGTTTCTTCTGTCGAGTTTGTACTTACGCTTTTTGTTGCTGATTTTGTTCTTTGTGCATAGGATATGTCTGATGTGTAGATTTTAGGGATTTCGGGACACTGTCGTCTACGTATACGTTTTGCTTCTCCGTATGTTATTTTGTTCACTGTGCGTATTTTACTGATCTCCATTTCGTCACAAAAAACAGGGCAGTTCCTGTCTAGCGTATTGTGGGCATCTCCACATGACACGCATTTTGTTCTTACGCATGACTCTTTGTGCTCCAGTTCACTGCAGTTTGCACATATTTTGTCGCGCTGGCAAGATTTTTTTGTATGACCGAGTCTCATGCAGGTGGTGCACCGCATGGGTCTCGGAATGTAGAGTTCCACTTTCAGTGGATACAGTCCGAAATCGACTGTACGTGGGATTCTTCCTGTTTTGAAGGTGACGATTGCTGTGCGAGTATTGGTTAACACATTATTTATCTTTCTTTTTAAGATAATCACCTCTGTTGCCTTCTGTGCTTGAAGTCCGTCCAATATTTCCCCTTCCGTAAGGAATTCGATATCGGGGCATCGAATCACTCCTTTGCTACAATTTAAGGTGGGGTGTTCTAGCGTTTGAACCTGGATCTCTCCTCTGTGATCGGGGATCGATTTTATTTTTTTAATCTTATCTGCTTGTTTCTGGTTGGCCACCTTGATCAGTAGTTTCCCGTCTTTCAAGCGACTGACCAGCATTGGCTTTCCGGAGATCGCATTTTCAATTACCTTTGAGATCAAAAACGGGCTAACTCGGCTTAGATCTCTATCTCGGGTTGTGGATTCCATCACCATGAATACTTCATCCTCCATGATTTCTTTCTCAAATCCTAGGATTTTATTCTTTTTCCCCATTTTCCTTTTAGGTTCGCTTTGGAACTCTAAAATGTCGTAGTAGTTCCCGAGGGGAATGCCCCCCCCTGGGTCCTGGACCCCCATTTTCCACTAGTCACTAACGCACTCTACTTCCACTCCTCCTTTCTTATCCTTTTTTTTGAAAATACCCTTGTCTTGGTAAGAAACTTTATAATTGATTTTCCTTCTTCACTCTCTTCTCGCTATGCTTGTTGTTGGTCAACCGCTGCTTCGAAAAAACCGTCGTTACTCTTCAGTGTCACACTGTCGAATGGATGGTGTAAGTTGATGGTGTAACTTTCACCTGTCATTCACCGCATGTTTCCAGCGCTGTCAAAATAAAAACAATGTGCGCGTAGCGAAAAGATCTTTTCCCGGCACACTTGAACTCATTCGCGCGTCGATATTAGTGAGTATTTAGCTAGCAAAAAGTGCTAATTTCCCACCTAGCGAGGATGAACCGAGTGAAAAAGAAACCGTCCGGCAGTTTGGTGCTGTTGAAGAAAAAGAAAAGCAAGAAGCAACAAGTGCCCGTGGATTCGGACAACGAAGCGTACGACTCGATGGTCGACAACGGTACCGATGAGGATGATGATGATGATGACGACGGCGGTGGCGAACTTAATGGTGCCGGTCAGAACGGAAACGCTTCCGGGGAGGAAAGCGACAGCATGGACAGCGGCCACGAGAGTGGTGCCTTTGTGCGTGCTCCAAAACCATCGAAGAAGAAGGCCGTCAAAGCGTTGAAGCGCAAAGTGGTCGCACACGAGGACGACGAAGCGCACCGTAAGCGCCTGAAAGAGATGAAGGAACTGTACAAACCGCCGACCATGGAGGAGATAAACCGGCTGAAGGAAACGGAAAACTACTACCACTCGAATCTGTTCCGCATGCAGACGGAGGAAATGCTGAAGGAGGTGCGCGTGCCGTCCAAGGTGGGCCGGTTCAGTCACGTTTGGGTGGAGCAGTTTAAACAATTTCTCCACACAATAGAAGACGGTGCCAGTGACCGGTGGCTGCACGAGCTGGAGTACGATGGTGTGCAATTTCCACTGCCGTTGACCAGCATGCAGCACGCGCAGGAAGTGCTCGGCAAGGAACGGTTCCGGTATATGCAGCAGCACCAGGTGCGCGTGATCGGTGGGTGCGATGGAATGCTGCGCACCTCGTTCGGGAAACCACTGGTCGTGGATCTGCTTATGGTCATGCCAGAGAAGTGTCTTCACAAGGAGGACTACCTGAACCTGCGCTACCACTGCAAGCGGGCGCACTATCTCTGCACGATTGCAGAACGTTTGCTGCAGCAGGCGGGAAACGATAAGGTGGTCTCGAACATTCGCTTCGAGCCACTGAAGGGCGATCATACGAAGCCGGTACTCGTAATGGAACCGGCAGATGAACGATTCGCACGAAAGATTCACTTTCAGCTGCACGTAGTGGCCGATAGTAGCAAATTTCCCAAGAAACGGTTCCTCCCGCATCGGAACAATGTGCGACCGTCCATGATCGGAGGGCAGGCGGAAACGGTATCGACGGAAGAGTACGAAAACCTTCCCACCCCGCACTACAACACTTCCATTCTTTATGACGTTCGGTTGGTGAAGAATGTAGAGCTGCTGGAAAGCATCATCCAGTCAGAGAGCGTGCGGGAAGCGATCGTCCTGCTGAAGGTGTGGATACGCCAGCGGCACTTCGACCGAAGCCGGTACGGTTTCGACGGCGCACTGGCCACGTTCTACGTCGCGTATTTGCTGCAGAACAAGCGCATCTACCCGAACATGAGCAGCTACCAGATCATTCGACTGTTCTGGAACCAGCTGGCGGGCAGCAGCTGGGACAAGGAGGGAATTTCCTTTGACAGCAGTAGCCGCGAAATGCTGGTCTCCTTCTTCCGCTACTACGACGTGGTGTTTATCGATCCGCTCGGGACGCTCAACCTTGCCGCCAATCTGCCGGTGGATCTGTACCGGCGCGTGCGGCACGAGAGTGCACTGGCGATACGGTTGCTTGATAACCGCCAAATTAACTCCTTCCTGGCGCTGTTCCTAGCAAGCTATCCCTCCTTTGCCCAGTACGATCACATAGTGATGGTCAACGACTCCAAGCTCGTCACTGCCACGCTTGAATCGTTCGCCGAGGACGCCGAAAAGCTCGATTACTTCGGTGACGCTCAGGCACTCTTCACGCGCATGGTCGAAAGGTTGCTAAGGAAAGGGCTGGGAGCGCGTGCCGCCTATCTGGTCCCGCTTGCTAGCACTCTAAAAGAGGGCGAGAGTGCGATGCCGATAAAGCCACGATTGGCGCTTGGGCTTTCGCTCAACGGTTCGGAAGCGTTCAACCTGGTCGATAAAGGCCCGGAAGCGATCGATGCGGAGGCAAGCGAAGCGTTCCGCTCGTTCTGGCACGGCAAGGCAGAGCTGCGTCGCTTCAAGGACGGCTCCATCACGGAGTCGTGCGTGTGGGGCGAAACGTCCGACCCGATCGGACAGAAGCGTTTGATCGTGCGGGCGATAGTGAAGTTTCTGCTGCAAGCGCATTTCGATATGCCGGAGAACAAGATCGTATATTTGGCGGAACAGTTCGAGGCCGCGGTAACACCGTTCCCGGTGCAGGAGTTGCACGAAACAATTGAGGAACGCTCGCTAGCCGTCATCCGCACGTTCGATACGCTTGGACGTGTGATGCGCGATTTGGAACGTCTGCCGTTAACGATCAATGCAATTACTGGAACGGATCCGGTGTTTCGCTATACTGATCCAGATCCTCCGCGGCCGACCGCTAGTGGAATGCAGTCCAGCAATGGGGAGACGGTATTTCTCAGTGGGAAACCGATTCGTGCTACGATCCAGCTGGCGGCTAGTGGAAAATGGCCCGCCGACCTGGAAGCGATACGACGCCTGAAAACGGCATTCTACCTGCGCATTGCCGAGGATGTAAACACCTCGCGGAAATTAAAGGGACAAGTTCAGGCCCAAGCATACAACGACTATTTGGATGTGCTTTTTGGTAAGTGTGGTACAGGCAGTACTCATAGACTCAAATCACCTTGAAGGTATTTAAATGAACTTTTTTTTTGTTTAAATAGAAAAATACCTATTCCGGTTCGAGATAATTCATCAGCGCGAAATAGGCATTCTTCGCGAGTATCTGTCCTCGAACAAGGTTACACGCCTGCAGAAGGACACGGACGAAAGCGTCGCCCTGGAGATGCGGGCCACGATCCTGCCCCAGCTGACCGGCTTCCTGCACGGTTTGCATCAGCAGTACTTCTCCTTCGGGTCCGTCGCTGCCATTGCGAAACGCTGGCTTTACTCGCAGCTAATCGATCCATACCTCTGGCCGGACGAGTGTACGGAACTGCTGCTCGCGGCGCTGTATTTAAACCAACCGTTGCAGCCGCCGATACAACCGCAGACGGGCTTCCTGCGCTGGCTGCAGTTTATCGCTTCCACCGACTGGAGCAAAGAGATGATCGTGGTGAACCTAACCGACAAACTGTCGAGCGAAACGATCGACGAGCTGGAGAAGGACTTTTTCGAACGCCGCCATTCGTTCCCACCGCTCACAATCGTAACGCCGTGCGATGCGGGAAAGTATGGACTGTTTGGACGGAGAGCGCCAACGCTAGAAATACTGAACCGGGTGACGCTGCTTGCTAAGGCGGCCACACACCTGGTGGAAACCGATTTCCGTACGCTTCGCAACAACATTCAGGTATGGTAGTGCCGCGCGGGGTGGTAGTGAAACTCTTAAAACGGGACCGATTTTAGAATTTCATTCTGTGTGATCTGTTTAGGATTTCTTCGAACCATCGGTTGAAGGTTACAACGTCATCATTCACCTGCACGCCCACATCGTGACGCCGATCGGTATACGCAAATCGCATGAAATAGGCGTTCACAAGACGCCGGGTTTGTCAGTTAACTCGACGGACAAAGAGCCGGCAGCGGGGCTCGATCCGGTGCGCTCTTATTTGCAAGAGCTTCGTGAAGCCTATGGGCAGTTTGCCATCTTCTTCTACGACCCGTGTGGTGGCGATCGGATTGCTGTCCTGTGGCGTCCGCAAGCATTGGAAGAAAAACCGTTCACGGTAAGTGCACGTGGCATGCCAAGCGTTGGAGAGGGTGTGTTAATGCAATGCTTATGCTGGTTTCATTTCTCTTACCCCAGACATCGAACGTAAATGGAAGAAAGTTTACGAACGACGGTACACTGCAGCTGAATGTCGATGCGTTAGTGCGAGACTTTGAGATCCTGGGTGAAGGATTGGTGAGCAGCGTCGAGAAAATGCACTAAACACAACATGCAATGTGTTTGTAAGGTAGTTTAAAACGACCGATCTGTTTCGGATAATAATTTAAAGAGCAAAAAAAAAAACCAGCAATAAAATACATTTCTCTCCCTTCCCTTGTACGTCAATAGTTTCTAATTTATTTTGGTTTTTGATGGAAAAGTAGTAGGTAAATATAAATCACTATGTGTTCTGCTTACTTTACCATCCAAATTCGGAACCCGGTTTTTCGTTGCTTTGTATAAGGAACTAGCGTAATTTGGTTGCGACAGACCGCCCCGCTTAGTTTAGCTGGAACGTGGCAGAGACAAAGTATGGCAGCGTGTCCATCGGTGCGGTGTAGTTGTAGATCCATCGGCCACCTTCGTGCACGCGGTTCGTGTTGCCATCACGCCACGTACCCTTGGGCAGATATATGTCCCGGGTGGTAGCAAACTCCGCCAGCACCGGTGCTACCACAATGTCCTCCCCGAGCAGGTACTCTGCAACGAAAAAAGCATTGGAATTGGAAGGAAGAAGAAAACACCCCATCTCAAAAGGATGATTGTCATTTCTATCTTACCGTCGTAGATAGTTTGGGCGATCTTATCGGTAGGATCGAGCCACCAGATGGGAGGATTTACCGGTGTACCGTGCGATACGGCCAGTCGCATCCGCTGGATAATGTAGTCTGAGTAGGTTTCGTGCAGCTGAGCGAATTTCTTCGATATTGTTATACTCTGTGAAAGCAAGCGTTAGGAGGCCGCGTTTAGATACCATCCTATTGGATGACGTCCCTTGTTCTCAACATACCTCCTCATCAATATCCCACGGCGTCTTGGAGAATTGTATGCTCGGCATGAAGACGCTCGCCTCCAGCCAGCGTATGAACAGCTCCTTCGTGAGTATATCGTCCCCGTACACGTTGCCACCGATCATGTCCGGCAGCACGAACGGGTAGCCGTTCAGGTTCATCTGCAGCAGGGTCGGTATCAGCGACAGTAGCCCATTGTTCCAGCCCCAGCGTGTGTCGAAATCGAGCATCCGCACAAACACGGGCAGATCCTGCGTTCCCCAACCGGTGCGCACCTCGATCATGCCACCGAAGGCGGCACACATGCGCACGAAGTTAACCGTTTGGCTCGACGGTAGCAGTGCCGTGGTCCCTTCAATGTCGGGATCGGCCGGTGCCCAGCTCGTCTCGCCCGCGTCAAACTTAAAGTTGTCGATGCCGAGCTCCTGCAGTTCGCGCAACCGCCGCCGGTACCATTCGACTGCGTCCGGGTTGTTGAAGTTAATGTAGGACGCCTCGTTTTCGCCACTGTTCCACCACTTGGTGTTGTACCCGATCGTTTCGTTGTGCGATTTCACCAGATAGCTGGGGAAGATGGAGTAGGAAGATTTTTTTAAATTTAAATTGGAATTGCGTAAGCAGGACGGGAAGCTCTTACCCCTTGCTGAGTGCCTCCGTGTACCAGGGATCACAGTTCTTGTTGATGAACGGATGCACCCACAGCGTCACGCGGAAACCCATCTCGCGCAACGTTTCCGTCATCTCGGTCACGTTCGGGAAGGTGATCGTGTTGAAGGTGAGCGATCCGTAGCACACCTCCCACAGATCATCGATGTCGAGCTGGGCGTTCTTGAACCCGTACGCGTTGATTTCGCGCGCAAAGTCCAGCACCGTTTGCTGGCTGATCGGGCGGCGGTAGCGCACCCACGTGGACCAGATCGGTTGCCGTACCATGCGCTCGTCGGGAATGTCTACCGGTTGGTTCAGCACCCGCTCGACCGCCTTCTGGTGCGCTTCCCGCGCATCGGCCGCTACACCGATGCGGTAGTTGAACACAAACTCGTCGTCGTACGTGTAGTAGGGCAGCTCCTTTTTTGCGGTAAACCGTAGCACCTGATCGTTCTGGTCGATAAACAGTGGCACCTCCTTTTCGACGTAAAAGAACACCCCGGCCGTGCTGAGCCAGTAGCGTTCGATGATGGCCGCACTGTGCAGTTCCTTCGTGATGTACGGGTAGTCGTCGAACCGCAGCTTCTCGATCGGATAGTACTGCTCCATCAGTTCCGGGCCGCCGTACCAGTGGAGCGGGGTTTGTTCCGCCCCGAACGTATCGTGCAGATGCAGCACATCGCTACCGATCTGGCCCTTGCGCAGGGTGCGTGAGATACTGAGGTAGGCAAAGCCGGCGCTGTCCTCTACTTCACGAATTTCCACGCTGTGGCCGTTACCGTACAGTCGCATACCTTTCGGGAACGTTTCGATGTCCGAGTCATCCGTGAAGTCATGATCGAAGGTAATCCTTTGCACGCGATCGTCACCTGGTGTGAGAGGTTGAGAATGTAGAACATATGGTTGATTTTTTTTATTTGTGAGCTTATCTTCTCTACCTGATAAAAAATGTAAAAGCATAACTATGCATTTTTATTCATCTTCTATTTGGTCCAACGTCCTACGTGGACATGCCGGCCTATACAGGCTTTCGAGATTTAATTCATTACCACGCAGCCGGATAATAGTCAGATATAATCAGTTAGTCCTTGCTACTGGAAGACGGTCCATGCTAGGCTTGAACCCACGCAGGGCATGTTATTGAGTCGTTCGAATTGACGACTGTACCACGGGACGATCCGTTATTGAAACCAAATTGAAACGTAATCAGACCAGATTTATCGTGTGCTAGTCCGTGTGCTTACAACAGCTATAGCTTCCGGTCATATTAGAGTCAAAAAATGAAATTTAACCAATCTTTATGATACAATATTTATTTAATAAAAAATCAAGCCATAACTGCCATAACTTTTATGGCAAATATTTCAAATTTATATGACAAAACTGACATTCACTGCTCCCACAAAAAGCAATCAAAACAGCTTATCGCAACGTTTTGTGAACGTATTTTTTTATTATAACATCAAAGATGTGCCAACGTGCTCAGCTGAAGTAAAAAATCCTTCAATTCCAAGTACAGAAACGGCAGAAAACTGATGGAACCTCCGAAACAGTAAACCAGCTGTGCATTATCATCACACAAATCAGTTGCGAAATTAATGTTGCACATTCTTTCCAGCCTTTGGCCTGTGCAAACGCAGTGCCACCCAAGCCTGCTTTGATCCATCGCCATTAGTCTTGGTTATATTTGTCGCATGTCCACTGAAATTCGTGATCCCTTTTGTCTTAAGTCCCTTTATTGTTGTTGGGTCCGTTCCGTACTGGAATATGCCTGTGTCATCTGGTCTCCTGTCCAACTATCTCTGCTCCAAAGGATTGAGAGGATCCAGAGACGTTTTACAAGGATCGTATTTCGTAGGTCGCTGGGTCATCACTCTATTCCGCTTCCTTCGTATGAGGATAGATGCACTTTATTAGGCCTTGCCAAGTTGGAGCACCGCTTCTCGGTCGCTCAGGCTTCTTTCGTCGCTGGCATATTGCTCAATACGATTGATACCCCTTCACTTCTGTCGCGCTTACATTTGTATGCACCTTGTCGTACCTTACGTTATCGTTTTCGTCTCCAGTTACCTATATGTCGTACACGTTTTGCTCGCAATGAGCCTTTTGTAAGAGCTATGTCGTCTTTTAATAGTACTTATGATCTGTTCGATTTCAACATATCCTATCCTGTCTACCGATCCCGTCTTCGCTCCTTTTCCGTACCATAAACTCCTTCCAACTCCTTCGTGAATAATTGTTATACTATAGTCAGTAAGCACTATTGCTGTAACCCAACGTGGCCGAGCAAATAATAAAATAAAAATAAAAATAAAATAAAATAAAAATTAGTGTTTCACCCTTGGGGAAGCTCTCTGACCCAGATATTGCCGGTGTGGATCGATGAGATCGGCTAAGCTAGATAGAGGTCCTAAAATTCCAGTATCGTATCGTCGCTTAGATCATCAGCCCCGACGTAGAATCGTTCATAAATCATCACGTTTTTTAACGGGAGCACACGCCCTACTCACTACCTTCTCGATCACAGCATTCCCTCGATGATCGGGGCTGTAGTATGCCACAGAGAAATAATTAATTTCTCCAAGCGAAATTAATTTCAAGCGTTTGTGCGCTTAATCCTTTCATGCACCATGCGTCTCCATTGGCGTGTGCTGTTGTGGTGTAGTGTGGTATGGGAAAGCGATGACTAAATAAAAACGAAACGGAAAGGAACCACCTCAACTCTTGATCTACTTCAATGCTAGAAAGCGCGCTCTCGAGAGCACTCACACAGGGGGGGCGGGGAAGCGGTACGAGATTTATGGGCCACGACTTTTGTGAAGGGGAATGGGGCAGGAGCGGGCGTGATTGGCTGGTAGGAACACATCCCATTAATTATGGCCATTTTTCGCCGATTCTTGAGCCAAATGGTGTTTGTGTGCGCGGGCAGACCAAACCGAATCGTGCACAGGATCGTGTTTGATCGTGCGGTTGCGAAATGAAAAATGTACCACGAAACTCGGCTGCAAATGACGCGTACGATGGCGCTTGCCCAACTGTCACGGCCAGCACGTCACGTGCTGAACGCATTCCTGGTTGCGATTGCTTCTCGCTGAGTCGCTTTTGCTTCCCCGTTCATTTTCAATGCAGCGTAATCAATGCAGAGAAGCGTTTCTTATGGAAACTTCTCCATTAAGATCGGTAGGTTGGTAACAATCGGTGACATACAGTAGGGAGCCGCCACGGAGATAGCAGTGGCATGGGTCAGCTTTATCGGTGGAATCAGGTGGTGGTGGAGGGCATTAGATAACTTCTCGTCAACTGTTGACAACGATTGTTTGGAATAATTTATGTGTGTAGCGAATATTTATGACCCTACCACAGCCGTATTGAGATAGCGATTGGGTTTGGGGTAGCTAGATTGTACAATCAAATAGGCAGCCATCCCGAGTTGATAATGGGATCATGTTGTCCGATTGTAAGGATGCGATTTACAACACAGGTTCACAGTAAGAGAGTGCTTAGAAAGTTTTCAGTTCAATTTCTATGCCATGCTTACTAAACTTTCTAGTTGTTGTATGTATATCAAATATTTCAAATCATTTCTATATGAAGATGGTTTCAAGTTATTTTCCTAGGCTTCATTTGTATGCCCAAATCTGACAAAGAAGATCGATTTGATCCATAACCAATCGAATATCAATATAGTCAAAAAGATGCAATCGTGTGGAATTCACAATTCTTCCTAAAGCCCAACAATAGAGATAGATGGTACATTTAATATATCAAATGTTTATTAGTATGTTAACTAAGATTATTCTGTTCTTTTTATTTGGGGCAATACCTTTAGTTTGTCTAGACATGCATATGCAAGAGTAGTCTCCATTATTGACGAGAAAAATGAAGTTTTCGTCGGAATCGATTCCGGCTAGCTCCGAAGTTTTCTGGAATCGGTTTCCAGAATCGATTCCGGAATCGGCTTCGGAGTTGGTTTCGGAATCGGATTCGGCTCCGGAATTGGATTTAGGATACGAAATATTCACCTGTTTCGGAATCGGAACTGGAACCGGTTTCGGAATCGGAATTAGAACCGGTTCCGGAATCGGAATTAGAACCGGTTCCGGAATCGAATTCGTTTCCAGAATGGGAATTGGTTCCGAAATCGGATTCGGTTTCGCCAACCACATAAGCATAGACATTTGGATCCAATGAATCAACGTATTGAAAGCCGCAAAGAATCAAAATTTACTTGTAAACGATCCATTCTCATGGAGATTCCTGGACTGATGTCGCTTCTGAATCTTCTTATGTCAATTCATGAACTGATTCTCATTCTGCAGCTAATTCCAATTGATTCCCAATACGGAATCGGATCTGGAAATGATTCCCAACACTGAATCAGAATCGGGTAGGTCCGATTCCGATCTCCCACCACTAGTCTCCATGGCAGCATAGACAATACTTCTTATAATACCAATCTCGGCCCGAATAAGATGCTTAATCGCTACGAACATGTTGTCAGGTTTGAATTACAAACAAACTGGCATGTAAAGCCAAATTTTAAAATGTTAATACAAAACTTGAGAGCTACGTAAAGCTTTGTTCTTCAAATTTGGCAATAGGTTACATAAATGGTCCTTTGTACTTATATAGTGTAGTGTAATGTAATTTTGGTTTTAATTATATGAGAACCATACTTCATCACTTTTTTTGTTACTTACTGAGAATCCGATTTCAACGGTAAACATAGTTATTAAACCAATTCTACTTTATTTTATATGTACTTTATTGTATATGTCTTTTTGTTTCGTATTTTGTTTCTACAAACCAAATTCTATGATTCTGTAATGAAAATAACAATATAAATTTACAATAATATTCCCCAATTCGACCACCGTATGTGTCTGGTGCAGCGCTGTTTTAGATGTTTTATTTTATTGTGTTTATTGGTGTTAACTGTTTAAAATGGAATGTCAGTCAAACAAGTTTGGGAAGCACTGGAAGTACATAACTGCCCAGAAAAACACCGAGGGAAGCAATGGATCCATTTTCCCCCTAATCGTATCTGGCGTGTGGCAACCTGATACGGTAGAATGGGTAAGGTTGTCGCCAAAAGCCACGGCGCCAAACCAATCGACGTTGGCACAACGGGAACAGAATGGGGAGGAAAATATGCGGTGCATCGTCGAACGAAATCACTTTACAGCGGAATTTCGTGGGGTGTGTCTCTGGAAGGCGGAAACGGCTAGCAATTTACTTTTGGCATCAGTTTTAGATCGTTCTAAAATTAATCCCCCCTGTAGTCAAAAGCGAAAAAAAACAACCACCGATTTTAGGCAGGGGTTGTTCGGATCGTACATGCTAAGTTGTTTGGAAAGCATCCACACAGCCGTTCGGATTGCTAACCTCACGCTCACGCGCGATCTTCATTTCGTTTGTCAGATTGAACAACACGAGGGGAGTCCATAACGGCCGGGAGATGGGGAATGGGTCCATCAATCAGTGAGAAATGTAAACATCAGCCCAGCATCACCACCGCATAACCAATTGCCCCCGGAGAATTTGGCTTGTAACGAAACAAACGGTGGCTGCCACACGAACGTTGGCCGTTAACTTGATGTTTTCTGTGTTCGTGTCTCGGCCCTGTCACGGATCGTTTGTTGGCGGTATGGCGCGTTCTGCAGTATGGAGCCGAAAGACATCGACAACAACGGACGTCCGACAGATCCGACGACTGATGGCAATCCATCGGTCTCGTCCATCATCCGAGTGTACACAGTTGCTTGCTGTTTTAGGGGTTTCGGGTACATGTTTTGTCACCATTCGCGTGAAAGTGGGAAAGTGATAACTAATTTTTTGTTATCTGTTTATGCGTCCATTATGTGACGTGCTGAGTTACTGGCGATGATTTGATGGTGGGTGTTATTGCTTAAGAAGTGTTGTTAAAAAAGCCTTTGCGTTTAGTTATGGATGTAATTTGATGTGAGCATGAATGGAATGATGACTGATTGATATTTTCACTGTATTAGCTACAATCTTTGAAAACTTATCAGCTTTAGTTTGCGTGGAACCATAAGTAAATGTGTAATGAAATTGATATTTACAAAATCTTCAAATGAGGAGCAATTTACGATTTTTTAAAAATAAAGTAGTAAACAGTATCCTGCTATGGCTAACCAACAGTTCACTGAAAGTCAAGACCATTAGTGGTAAAAGCAGGCCTTGACCGACATCGGTTGTTGTGCCAAAGACGAAGAGAGATAAAAAACAGTGTCACACGGCAAAAGTGCAAACCAAACGCTATTTATTACTTTGATTGCAAAATAATTCAGTCGCTTTTGGATCAGACACGATCGTGAAATGAGTGTTTTGGTAAAAAGAAAATGTTACTTTTCATTAACACTTAAGGTAGATGAAACGTGACCTTTTGATCTTGATCGAGCGATCCGATGCTGATTAGAAGAAACCCTGGTTTATTTTTCTGAGTGTTAGAAATAGAAGCAAATACCATTGTTAATGTGCTATATTCGTGCTATCTTCATAACAAAAAGAGGATCTAAACTTTAAGGCCTTACATTAATTGTTTTATAGGTTTCTTATATTTTTGTACTTTGAGCATACAGAGTTTTCCAATTAATTTTCTAATGTGCACATTAATATTCACCGCGAAGAACCACAAATACAATTTTAATTCTTCCACATGATTTTCAATGCGTCCCAAGCTGGACTACGTTTAATACATATTTGTGATGTGTTGAAAATCATGTGAAAGAACTGAAAAATTATTGAGAAATGAAATGTGTGACAGCTGTTGAAAAAATATCTCACAGACAGGGAATAACGCTTTTTATAATGGAAAGTGACTTGGAAAACTTTTAGGTAACAATTTTCTCAGAAAAAGTTGCTAATCGCGTAACTCAAAGAGCGACTGTTTCTGCTATCTTAAAACTCGAGTTCGGATTATTAGCTAAACTGATACGTTGAGGATACAAATTGTGGATTACTCCATCGAAAAGCTCCTCAATTCAATTTGTTTTTCTTTTACTTGTTATAACATTTCCCATCCTCCATTCTAACAAGGCTTTGTTGCACTCTAGCTTATGTCTTCTTCTAGTACATTGCCTACAATATATTATTTTCGGCAATGACAATTCTTCTAAACCGGTAGCTTGAGAACCTTTTGAAAAGATCTTGAAAATCTCGCAACATTCATAATGGACCACGTACCACGGTAGAGCATTGCGAATGATGGATGGATAGACAGAACACCAAGAATGCGCACTTACCCCGTAAAATCGCTCTCCCTCGCTTAATGGGTGAGCGTTACATGTGCGATCCCTCCGATCCCACCCAAAAAGGACGATCAAGTTACTCCGTTGGGCGGTGGCCAATCACACATCAACTGCAAAATGTTTGATTTATGCAAAAGCACTATCCCTATTCCTTTCCCGTTCTTCTCACTACACATTAATGTCAGTGTTCTTGACGGCGCGGGAAACAAACCACACACAGACACCACACACGGATGCAAACGGTAGCCAACGAATTTAAGTTTTGACGAGTGATGCCAATCAGACAGCGGGAAAGGTTGATCGACAACCGCAGCGTTCTGTGGGCGCACCATCTACAATCTGTTGCACTATTGCAACGAGCGTACTCTGGATGAGCTGGTGCGTGTGGGGGTGGGTTTGACATTGTGACTCTGTACCCTGTGCCAAATGCATATCGCCCTATCGTTCGTCTTAATGCATATCCGGCAAATGGATCGACAGATGCCTTTCAGCCTTTTGGCGGATGTTGGATGGACGGAGTCTGTTCCGATGAGCGGCTCTGGTTGGTACTTGAATGGTAAAGATTTGTGGTTTGGCATTTTGGATTTGTATCGCATTTGTTTGCGTGGGTAAAAAGTGCAAAGTTTGTTTGTTTCGCAGGCTAACAAATGCTGATGCAAACAAACTAGAGGCTACTAAGTGGAATGCAATGCGAGTTGTTGCTTCACAAAGACTAAACATGTGGAGTGATGCTTGTAAGGTGTGATTATTTGTTCATCCTTGGCAGCTTGCATGAAGGCAATAATACCAAATTTCTTCCACCTTAAACAGCATGGTGTTTTGCTTGGAAGGAATAGGGGCAAGAATAAATATAATTCCATGTTTATTTTCATTCATCAGACATAATAAGCACGTCTGCTATTTATCCATCCACCCGCCAGTGTAGTTAACCGTAACTACCACCCCTTATGCTATTGCTTTCAGTCGTACGAGATGCGATGATGTGGTGCGAGCAACGCCACTTCCGCCACTATACTACACTTGCGAGGAAAAGAAAATAAACAGATTGCATGCCACTTAGGGCAAGAATGGGAGTGTAGTTGCACCCGTCTCCCACGGACGTTGTCTTACCTCGGCGGATGCTCAGGACGTACCGATGGTCCGGTTGCTCCTCGAGCCGTACCTCGATCGAGCTGGCTGCAAAGCGATAGGTTTCACTGATCTCTTCATCGTCCCGCAGCACCAGCACCAGGGTCACGGTCAGTGCCGCTGCCACGACCAACACACCGAGCGTGGACAGTAGGAAGCATTTCTTTGTCACACGGATCGCCATCGTCCACGAGACAGGTTTGGATCACTGCTTCTTTAGCTGCTTCTTCACTGCCCGCGCAAAAATAACCTACCGAAAAACCACTCCAAATAGCGGTGACACTGACTCGCTACTCACGATCGGTGGCCGGACCGGAACGGTGACAGTTTTTCACCGTTTGGAAACCGTATGTCACCTTTCGTTAAGAGGGATGCTTTCGCGATCGCACTGACACTGGTACGAAATTCAACCTTACGCTTCTGTGTTGTTTTATTCTCTAAGAAAGAATCAAGGTAGAAGAGTATCTGGAACACTATGTTCAACTCTTGCGCACTGGTATTGGAATTTGGGGACGATCTTCAAGTGATCCTCACGTTCACCGCACAATCGCGGCTGCACTTCTATCGGTACACCACCGCGTACTAAAGCTGGCGGCAGCTGGTTTTTGGGCACAAGCTAACGTACAATTACACTGCTGCTATCACCGGACGACCTCCCAGACATCACCGATGCCAGGTGAGAGATAGATACGTCCACTGCCTCCGGGGGTGCACATGTTTCCGATTAGAAGCACCTATTCTTTCAAAAACACATTATCTCGGGGAACGGAGTGAGCTGTCGTTATCACACGAGGATAAGTTGTTGTCTGTCCCCTGGGTGGAGTGGGCCTGTCAGTGGGTGACTTGTAGCGGTTCTCACCAAATCCCGAGTTGATTGGAAGCGTTCAGAGGAACCATACTATCTCATCCACGATAATGACATCCCCCCATATCAACGTATAATTACAGTCTGTTTTACACCCTTCAGTCGTTGTTGCACACAGACCTATCTAAATATTTTTCTTTTCAGCTAGATCACACCGTTTGCTTTTCGAATTCCAAATCCGATCCGATCGACACTCTAGCTCTCGTATGTACGGGATGCTGCACGGCGTCGTCGTCGTCGTACGAACGGAGCTCGTCGATCCTCGGTCCGGCTTGAATCGCAACTGATCCGATCTTCGAAGTGCGGCTGTGGCGTCCACCTTCCTAGGGGCAAACCGATTTTCCCCAGCACAAACACAAGAAAGAAGGGAAAATAAAACACCACATTCAACAGCGGTGTATGGATTGGACGAGGTACACGGGGGTTAGGTTGCGGCGTACGATCATCCTAAAAAACCCTTGGGTTTTGTGTATGTGTGTTGGTAAAGGTGTCGAAAAAGAGACACGGTGAAGATGCGCACGCTCGCGCCAGTAGGTTCAAAGGTAAACCAAAACACAGACAAGCACGCTACTCTACCCTCTACTGTGCGGGGTGGATCGCTGAAGGGAAAAGCACCAAACATTCATCTTTACATTTCCCCAACACGAACGCGCGTCCGTGTTGGACAACAACCTCCACCAGCATTAACGTTGTCGGTGGTGGTGGTGGTGGTGAACTGCAGGATGAATGGCATCAACAGCGGGGAGCAGCGAGGAAAATCTCATTTTCCTCGACCTTGTCACTTGGGCCCGCGGGGATGATGCTTGCTTTTGCAGAAGAATTGATTAATCGTGCGTTGTTTCGCGAGGTTGAGGCCAAACATTCTCTGGTGGTGGGTGGGGTGAGTCGTTTTTTTTTGGTTTTCGTTGATGGGAAATGGGAAAACCAAGCACCACCAAATGTGATGATGGTAAGTTGAGGACGACGCCCGGTTGCGAGTGCGGTTGCGGGGTTTGCTTTATGACGTTTCTTTCGTTTGCTGGCGGCGCGTCAAAGCATACACACGAACGCAGCACACGATCGTGTGTGCAGTAATGTGTAAAAAATAGGAAATGGATGATAAAATGTGTAATCATTCATTTGGGCAGTACCTTGTTCGCGAAATGGCAGCGGAGGAAAGAGAGAAACGTGCAGAAACAAGAGCAGGCATCAATGTCATGGGGATATTATTGACGTGAGGGAGAAGCAAAGGAAAACATGAACAGTAACAAAGATGTATGTTTCCTGTACACTCACACAATTTGGGTACACTCACACAATAAAAAAAAAACACACACACATTATTAGTACTACAAGGCCATGCCTGTGCGGCCTTTTCTTTTGTTTGTGAAAGGCGAGATGATACAATCATTACAGCTCCCATCCCAATTTTATGACTCGCGAATCTCAACCATCGCTGAGGTGCTAATTTCATGTCTGCATTGTTTGTACGACCGCCCGCTTTCCTTCTTCGATTCTCACAAATGATCTGCAACACTTAGATCATGTGCTATAAATAACAATAACAAAAAAAATCGCTAAGGACTTGTTGCTGCAACCAACACGAACAAATGAAGGTGCATAGTGAGGTGCATTATGGTTTTGCGAGGGGGTTTTGAAACATTTTATCTGATTTCTTGTGTGTAACTTTGATGACCCGTGTCCCAAAGAATCTCATAACGATGAAACTTTTCGTTTCATTCCGTTCGAGCATTGAATCGCGTTAATCATGAGGAGTGTGGATTTAACCATAGTTTTAAAGCAATTCTTTTTGTGATACTTGAATACTAAACTTACTTTTTTTAATCCCTTTTCCCAGCTGTTGGATAAGTAAATCGAAAACTCGGAATAAATTAGAGATCAACAACGGCAACCGCACAAGCCGATCGGTAAGTTACAAACTGACAAACCTTCCGACAAGCTAGAAGTATGTAGCACGATCGCCAAATTTGTCCCTTACTAGCTGTTGCTCAAGAAGTAACGATTTTTGCTTACCCAAATTACTAACAAGCATTACTCTACCGGATACGACTTCATTACTGGCTAACCGGTACAGTGATGATGGATAAGGGTGGCCTCGAGCCACCCTACCCCCTCTGCGACATCTTAATATTATGCTAACTAATTAACGAAAAAGCCGTGATACAGATATTTTTGCGTGGTGTGTTGGTAAATTATCGAAAGAAAAATGATCACCAACCTTCCGCACTCCAGTTGCGTGCCAGACGCCAATGTCCATTGGCAGTCGATCATCCTGCACACGGGACGCGGGTGGTCGAAAGAAAAAAACCCCCACACACAACCACACAACACGGCTATCGGCGTCGTGTTCATTAAATTTTAATTCATGTACCGTCACCGCAAACCATCAGCATGTAAGACCTTCCCGATCTCTAACGCTTCACTATTTGCGCACTATCAATCGCTACGGCAACTACTACCAGTGCTGCTGGCTCACTGGCGTGTGCGGTCGCTCATTAGTGGAAAACATATTTGCTGCAACCGATTTAAGAAGGGTCGGGCGGGCGGGTTGGCGGGATGGTTCTTGTTTTTAATTTACCCGATGCGAACCGATGCTCGTCCGATGTGCCTGCGTTGGCATACCGTGTGCAGTGTAGTTATCCTTTGGTGATCGGAGGGCGAGAGAGAGACGAAACCAGCACACACACACTCACAAAAAATAGTACATGCAGACGAAATTCTGTGTGATTGCCGGTGTGTCGGGGGTGTTGGACAGCAAAAGAGCAAGGAATCTAAAACCAAGGGATGTGCACGATATGTCGCACGCCTCATCTCACACGAAAATGGCAAGTGACACGCAGGAATGGGGGAGAGGGAAAAGCGGGCGGAATGCACGTTGCCGGTGAAGATGGATTGCACATTCTCAAAAACGCATTAGTTACGATCACTTTCACGGTTCAATGACCGCCACAAAATCACTGGGAGGATGGGCAAAATATGGATCGCCCTTTTTTCCGGCTACAATCTGTGACGTATGCATTAGTAGCCTGTAGCGAAAGAAAAGTAAAATTTTAATCATTTCGGATGGATTTTCGAAGGACACATTGAATATTTTATTTTATTACTACTTGACCGTAGCATGAATCTTGAATCTTGTAATCGCTGTATAATACAGGGTTTTCCAGAAGTTCTCATACCTGTGGGACACTTTATTGCCTCTTGCTTAAGTGAAATGAACTTAATGTAGCGGGAATTGGAGTCTATAGCATCCTTGTTGGACAAATCATATAGGAATTTCCAAGCAACCTGTCCAAAAAGGGTGCCATAGACTCCAATTTCCATCATATGAAGTTCACTTCCCATAAGAAAGAGTTAAGGAAGTGTCCCACAACTATGAGAACCCCTGGAAAACCCTGTAATGAACTTCTGAATTCAATACTGGAAAAACTAAATTGGGCTAATTTTAGGCTACAGTTTTGTTGTAAAACTAATATCATAAGATAGTATACGATACTGGGGGAGATTTTAAATAATTTTATAATACTTAAACTTCCACTCCAAATCACGTGTTAGGGATTATTACCCTCAAGCGACTTATAAACAACGATGATTTTTTAAGTTTTTTACACATAAACAACCCTATATTATCAAACGTATGTATTCCATGTTTACCTTACCTTAACAATGTTTTGCCCTACATGGCTACTCCGTTGGTCACTACAAACGTGTTTTATTCGGGGTCCGGAATGCATTAATAATTATTACAATTGAAATATCTGTAGACAGTATCGCTTCCAAGAGGATTTAGGACAAAAAAATCTAAAAGTTATTAAATGGATGCAGCATCCCATACATGATGTAAAGAAACAAACTGGACGAGGCAACTGTCAAGCAAAGACTTCTTGTACTTACTTTCATTTGTCAGTTTGTTACGAATGCATCGACCTGTATCTTATATAGAATTCTGGCTTCATAGAGAAAACGGTCCACTGTTCGTCATGACAAATGGGAACTTCCTCTCTCCCCTATGAAATGAGCTATAGAAACATTTCCGCTTAGTATAAATTTACTGAAGAGTCGACGAGGGAAGTATGGCTTTAGCCTTTCCCTTTAGTAACGTGATCCGATAGATCTCTCTACCTTCCACTACTTTAAACGCTATTCTTGGCTTGGAAAGTTTGAATTGTATTTCAAGTGACTCAAAATTGGATGCATATTTTTGTACACATTTCGAACACCAAATCGAAATAGATCCGAACCTTACACCTGTTTTTCAAACTCCAAATTGGAATTTCCGCAACCGAAGCATTTACGAACCTGGCGTTAGCGCAGTCGCAACATGCAGCCACACTACGGGAATGTATCCTGTCGGTTAGTGTTTTCGTTTTTTACTTTTTTTCATTCTTCCTTTACTTTGCTACACGCTGGCCACACGCTGGCCGCCCCGAAGGTACATTCACCGGCCGCTTTTGACCCCGTTTTGTTAATTAAGTTCACATGCATATGCCATCCGCTTGCTTCCCACTCGTCCGGAATGGTACGGCAGGGCATGGGCTAAGCACCGCGTCCACGATCATCGCACCTGATCATGTTACACAGTGATCATCCTAAAATTAGCCGTGTGCCATCTTGCCGGTCCATCCGGCCGCCGGCAAAACAACACAGGTAAATAGTCAAAAGCGAAGGAAGGAAGGGAGGTGAAACGAGTAGGACACCTACACGGACACGGAACCAACTCCCCCGGAGTCCATCAATCATTTTCCGCAACGTTTGTCCCGCACCCAATTGCTGCCCTTTCTTCTGGCCGTTGTTTAGTGACCGTTCCCTGGGGGGAAACATTTCTCATGCTACATTGTTGAAACCGTTTCCCTCGGGGAGGGACAGTGGGAAACGCTGCGGGAGCACGAGAGGTGACCTTTTTTTTTTGGCTACATCTTCCCGTCAGTTGTCGGCAGCGTGGTACAGCAGCAAAATCTCGGTGAAATATTCTTAATGACATGGCCCGGTAACGCGTTGGCGTAACATAGTCCACTTGGGTATATTAACACCGGCCGGCGGCAGCGCGTTCCATGTCTTGTTTTTTCTTTTCTTTTTTTGTCGCATCGATCGCAAATTACAAATGGCCACTTATCAATGTAACAGCAGGATGGGGGTAGAGGGGTTGGTTCGCTTGGCACAGAGACGAAAGAGCAGTAGCAACACGAGAGCGGATATCTTTTAAATGAAGTCGTAACGGCGATGTCAGTGCCAGTTGTTGGTGGGGCCGGTCAGTGAATTTTACATGTTTTACCTTTCATTTAAAGCTACTCTTTTTGTTCTTTTAATAATAATTACAATTTTTTATTATCAGTTGTTGTAATATAATAATAATAATTATTATTATTATTATTTTTATTCATATAAAAAATGACCGTATTGCTTAATATTATTATTAGTACCATTAAGCCAGTCTTATGATACAGTAGTCAACTCGCACGACTTAACACGCCCGTCATGGATTAAAGCCCCAAATAGCCGCCATACGCTGGGCTGGCTATCCTGCTATGGGGGTAATCCAAAAAAATCACTGAAAGCCAACCCCACAAGTACAGGGTACAGGCAGACCTTGACTGACAACGGTTTTTGAGCCAAAAAGAAGAAGAAGAATATTATTATTATTAATATTATTACTATTATTATCATTATTATAATCAAAATATAAGAGGGTGGGTAACTCAGATTCGTTAATACAGCCTAGCTTGCGTGCAGTGAAATGAATCAATTTTCGTTGTATTGCCTCAAGAAAATTTATCCAATCTGAGGTTCATGGACTAGTGATGGGAAAAATGAATCTCAGAAGGGATTCGAATCTTCGAATCCCAATCCTGGAAGGGATTCGAATCTTTGAATCCCAATCTCAATGTCGTATAGTGTTTTATTCTCGTTTGCAGCGGGGTGGGAGGGGGTGAATTAGTTAAAGCTGGAATAAGAGGTCATTCAGTTTTACTCCAAATCATTTAACTTTGCAGTACTTACATCATAATTAGTACATTGCCCCGACGCGGACCTTTATTCAATATCAAATTTATTTAGTGACTATAACTTCTCATCAAATGCTACATTACACGAACATTTGTTATATTTTGACTGAAAACTGCGTGATTTGACTTCCGAAATTTGAGATACGTGGTTTCTCTCGACCCCCATTAATAGCGTATTTCGGGGACAGCCTCTAAATTCAATCCCAATCCCAATCAGAATCCCAATCGAATCCCAAACAAATCCCTATCCCAATCGAATCAAAATCTCAATCCCAAACAGAATCCCAATCCCGTCCCAAACAAATCTCAATCGAATCGCAATCCCAATCTCAATCTGAATCCCAATCGAATCGCAAACGAATCCCAATCCCAATCGAATCGTAATCAAATCCCAATCGCAAAGGAATCTTTTAGGGATTCAAATTCTACAAACGGGATCCGATCCGATCGAATCTTTCTATGGATTGAATCTTCGAACCTTCCGAATCCTGAATCTCCCAACACTAGCATGGACAACATATCGTATAATTGCGTCTAATTTAGGAGTCCTTAGTTTATGCAAACTATAATTGTAGTAGAGTACTCCGGTTACGATACCGTAATAATTCATTAATGAATAGTTATTTAATAAGTATAACTCCTAAGCTAATAGTTTTAGTAGTTCGTGCTACAACTGTGTCATTTAAAGTATACTCGTGTAAAATCGATGATCTCGAACGCAGAAAAGACAAGACAAAACACTTGGCTGTACATAATAACAAAGCGTTCAGGACACACCAAATATTGAGTGTAGTGACAGCATGTTGCATGTTGCAGTCCTGGACAGTTTGCACAGAGCTTGACGTCGTCGGCGTATAACAAGAACGTTACGTTCAGATGTTACGTTTAGTTGATGAGCTAGGTTGTTAGCCAAGCTATTAGAAATTCCTTTAAATCCTTTAGGTATTAGAATATCCTTGGTTTTTCTCATTGTTCGCAGATATTCTAGGTCTCTCTTATTTTCTTCACAATATTCTGCGTTACCATTTATGTTTCCATAATCTACGCCTGTATATAGATCGATCCAGACGCTATGCAAATGCAGACTACGAGTCGTGCAATTGCACAGATCTTGCAAACAAACGAAGCAATAACAACAAATGGAAATGGAAAGTAAGCGAGCCCAACAATTGTTCCTTCTCCACAGCACACCAGCCTCCAGCAATGGTCGGTACGCTTAATCGACGTTTCGGAAACCTTTAATTGCCCTTCTCCGTTGGGTTGAAATATGCCCGGAAAACTCATACTTCAAGCCAGCCAACCCCCGAAAGCCGACGCCGTTGGGCGCTACCGTTCCCATTAGAACAATCCACCCAGACAGACGGCGAAACGACCCTACTACTTGCGGCCAATAAAACGCTGCCATCCGCTCTGCTTGCTCCATCATTATTCCCGATCGAGGGTTCCAAAGTCACGCCATGCTGTGTCGGTCGCGATTTTTTGTTTTGTTTTACGTCGAAGCCTTCAGTCAGTCTCCGTGTTAAAATGGGCAAAATCGTGATTTGCACAGGGTTGGCTGGAATTCTAGCGCACCAGCTGTGGTGGGGAACTACCCAGCTGGGAGGCTGGTTTGCACCAAATCGCACACGAACAATCGCGGTCGCCGTCACCACCACCAGAGCCGTCGAAGTTGGGTTGAATGGGAAAAAATGCTTCACGCTTAGATGTTGAGAGTATCGTCGCGAAAAGCCGCCGTCACTGAGTGGGGGAATTGTTGCAGCAGTTCGGCATGATAATATGGGGCTTGGTGTGGACCGAGGCCTAGTCGCTGGGCTGTGCGCTAGCATATCCCACCAAGTCAGGTGAGTTCGTCGTCGCACGATCGACGCGTTGATGATTGTGGCGTGTTGGGTGCTGGCCCGGTGTCATAAGTTTAGTAGACTGCGCCGCTTTTAGACGCTAGAGTGCAAAGCCACGTTCGTTGGTAGAACGAACTACGTGTTTGTGTGTGCGCTTTAGCCTTTAACTCAGTAGGCCGTGACCGTCAGGCCAGTTTGCAAGTGCGATAGAATGCATTCATGGGGGGCACATGGTAGCCAACTTCCGGATGCTGCGCATCATAGAGCGTGCTAAATACGGCACCATTAATGGAAGATGCGGTTCTGATCAGTAAGTGCAGTGGTTTCACAGCTGGAATTGTGCTAGTCGTTCCTCCGAGTGCGGAAGCAAACAACGTGTGAGGTTATACGGAGTGCATCCACATCTAACCTCATGTACGATGGCATCCATCACTGTGTTGCGCTTGCTGTAAGTGGGATCTTTTTGGATATTCAAAATTCTTGTAACATTTAGAGATATTTTCTTTACAGTAAGTGTGTGATTGTTATATTTGTCCTGGGCTTACTCGTTGATGGTGCCGTCGTACGGCAGTATACCTGTGACAGTTACTTCCAATCCTGGTGCCAGCTGCACAACGCCACTGTACATATGGACACGGATGTGCAGGCGAGTGTGTTCCCCCGCGTACGGCAGCTCGGCTTCATTTACGGTTCCATCGGCAACTTCACGCACACGTTCAACAACCAGCTGTTCAAGGCGGGAGTACTACGGGTGTTCGCACGGGGCACCCGGGTAACGACACTCACCATGCCCAGCACGATCGAGCAGCTCTATCTGCGCGACAACGGTTTGCGGACGGTGGAAATCGACCCACGGGCACGGTACATCGTGCGCTACCTCCGGCTGCAGATGAATAAACTTCGCTCGATCGCACACTTCGAACATCTCACGCAGCTGCACGAGCTCAATCTGTGTGACAATTTGATCGAAGACGTACCGCTGGATACGTTTGCCACCATGCCAGCGCTGCGCCAGCTGATCCTGTGCGGCAATCACATCAAGACGCTCGGTACTACGCCGACCGTCATCCAGCTGCCCGCACTGACGCACCTAGACCTCGGTGGCAACTTTCTCGCGAGCCTCCCGCTCGAACGGTGGCAGCTGCCACAGCTGATTAACCTAAGCGTGCGCGATAACCTGCTAACCACACTGGACAGTGGGCTGCTCGTGCGGCGGTTTCCTCTGCTACGCATACTGGACGCATCGGCGAACGCACTCGATTGCCATTCGTACCACCAAGCACTGCAAACGTTTGTGAATCGTTCCGTGGTGCATCTGATCGATCGGCGCATGTGCAGCGTGGACGATGCGATCGTGCTGGATGCGGAGGAAATGCGGCGTCCCAATGGCATCAAACCGGCGGCGGCGGAGGGTAATGGTCCGCTGGAGGTGCGCCATCTGAAGGAACGCATCTTTCTGCAGCAGCGCACCATACAGCAGCAGCGGATGGAAATTGAGCAGCTGCGCGCCAACCTGACCACGCTGATGGAGCAGTTCGATCTGGTGGCTGGACCGGCAAGAGCGCTTGATCCGTTCTAACGCGACCCCTTCGTGCGACGGTAGCAGTGGGAGGCAGTTGCCCTTTAAAGACAAACATGCCACAAAGAGGATATCGGGTGAAACACACACAAACGCGTACATTTAAATGTGTTACTTTTGTGCACAACATGTGTGTGTGTGTATAACGAGTGTTTTCCGAGTGTGTTTCGACCTTACTGCACCAATCTGGGACAGCAGCCCCTTCAAATGTGTCCAATATTTTACAAGCAAATCGCGCTGCCACTTCTATTGCAACCGTGCTCAACCTTCAAGTACTGTTAGTGAAATAATGACTCCAAGATCGACTAGCGCAGGGTCGACTTGCTTAAAGTCGGCCCGAGTGTGACTCTTCTGGGGCGGTTGTTGTTTTTTTTTCTTCTTTTCTATGGCCACATTGTGTGACATTCCAATTTCTCATCAGCTGAACCGGGCGCGTCGATCGTGGTTTTTTTTGGTTTGCTTCCTCTCTGTCGCTCACTCTACATTGCCCTCGTTTACAGAAGGAAGTGGGGAGGTGTGTGGTGCGCCAGCCAAAGTGTGACCACGGTATGTCACGGCTGATCTTCACGCGATGTCATTCGTCTGTGCGCGCCTGCATTCTGCGTTAATTAATGGCCTTTAAACGGCAAAGTAACTTCATGCGGTTGTTGTTCCCGTTTCGGTTCCTTTCCCCACTTTCTGTGACAACCGTGGCACAACCGCAGCTACTATAGGCAGCGAACGACGTTGTCTTAGTAACCGGGTAGGTGCAAAGTGACCGAACATCACTCGCCGGCCCCCTAATGGACAATTGGTTCGTAAACCGGCCAACAGGTGAATTCTCACAACAAATGCTATCGTTTTACTCGTTTACGGGCGCGCTTTAAACCTTCACATTTTGGGGACGAGCTTTTGTTTGCCAAACAAACGTTGTGGCTAGCAGCGATTAGAAATGTACAATTATGCAAACAAATGGTAACGTAATTCCTTATCCCACCGAACAGACCGTCTAGCGCGCGTCTGGTTGATCAAACACAATTTGAATCATTTCGTGGGCATTGCGCAAGAGATTATGGAAATGATTGTATTTATTTAAAGATTTAATATTGAATTGATTGTACTTACTTTATTGCAGGCTTTTTTTCAGGCAAATAGAAATAAAACAATGAGCATTTGTATGTAATTCTTTTCATTTTAAATATATTCCCAATATACATGAAATCGCACTCGCTTATCAGTTCTGTATTGATTACTTCCGATTTTACGCACATGGTAAACAGGCATGGTTAATCACTTTGGTAACTTTTAAAGTCCGTCTTACAGTGTTGTAGCCAATGGAAATGATCTTTTTGTTTGCTTCCTGCACACCAACCCTTATCTAATATTCCATGTAATGATATCTAATCCCGTATGCAAATAGTGGGCTTTTATTTACAGCTATCAGTGCATCTCACGACGCTACACTTTCGATTTCATCCATCAGCGCTTATCCTTACCCACGACGCTCGCACACGTGCGTATGTTTACTAAATTAATCCCACTACTTGGCCCACTAGTTGGTCGGTGCCGTTGTAACGGGCGTACACCTAACCGTAACACCCCTACTTTTCATCGCCCGCGAAGAAGTGTTCCCCGAAATGAGCGGATGATTAATGTGGCCTATCGAAGGCACTCTGCTTGTCACTGTCTAGAAAACCAAAAGCAGGAACGATCGCAACGAAGGAACGATCAAATGAAGCAAATGTGTGCGCCACTACCGGTCCAAATGTCGGCATACATCTTATCGTGTTATTTCGTGATAGGACGATTTAATGCGTCTGTTACGGCCTGTTACGTTCCGACGCCAAACGACGCCACCATACCATCAACCGTGTATTCTTGCAATTTTGTACGGGGGAAGAGCATCTTTTTAATGTTTGTCGTGTTTTTCTTGCGATCGTAAACCATGCTGCTTGTCACAGCAATGGCATTTGACTGGAACCGTCAGTGCCACAACACATTTATGCAAACCATTAATTGTTGAGGGTAGAGGTTTCCGTATTGCGGGGCGTTTTACAGACACTGTGTATTAGCGGATGGTTGTCCTCTGCAGAAGCCTATGATCGCTTCGGATGAATGCAAGAAGGAAAGAGCTGCCATTAAATATGATGTTTAAACTGTCCAGCAAGAACGATTCTTAAACAGGCACTGTTTACTGGGAAAGGTTTTAATAGCTTTCGAATGAATGATCAAGAAGGGAACCACAATTCTTTATTTTTCAAATGCATCACAAATCTGTCATTTCTAATGATAATTGCCAGCCATATACATCGCTTAATTTCTAATTATATTTCGTAAGCCCTCTCCATTTGTATATTATTATTTCGTTTTTGCGTAACGTACGTATTTTAAGCATGCAATAAATGCCTTTCATGGATACTGCTTTACTGTGTCACTACACAATATGGTGTATAAATTCAGGATAGATGTACACAATTCCTTAACAATAACTAATATATTTTACTTCTTGCTCGCTCTCAAAATTGAGAGGGCGTACAGATCTGACTGTGCTACGTCCAAGAAGTTAAAGTTTACGTACTTTATTTAGTAAAAGTTTAACGGAAAGTTTTCCAAAATCCATATAACTGATTAGTAGCTTCTTAACTTAGTTCTATTGATCTGATGATCTGTCTGGTGATCTTTCTGTTGAATAAAAGAAAAAGGTCAATTCACAAAACGCCTTCTATGGCCGATATCAATTTGGCTCTACCTTCCTCACGTGCCAAACAGTTGGAACCTATCGTTAAACAGTGGTCTTTTCTAGCTGTTTACATGTTGACCCTATGCACACTTTATGTGGAATGAGGAAGCAGCAGCTCCTGGGGCTAATCTTTTTGAGTGTCAGAATCCCGTGGTGAAATGGCATTTTGGAACGGTGGTATGCTTTGCTTTTCGTGCTTCCCCAGAAACACCGGCACGGTAATGTTGGCCGTTGGCTGGCGTCTGGTTATCTCCCAGACGTACGTCTTTCGTTTCACGAGCGTTGGTGTGTAGTCTTCCTGCGGGTGCGAGCTGTCGTCCCCGCCGGCACCATTCGTTACATTGATCCGATCGAAGTGTATCTCAAAGTCCTTCCCGAACACTCTGAAACCGGCCGGCGAAGGGACGATGTGCGTAGAGCGATCCATGTGCAGTATGTCCGTCATGTTGCGTATCTTGTCCATGTCTGTAACGAGCGGCAAGGTGGTGGAAAAGGAATGAGTTAGTATAAAAATAACGCAAGGGACACTCGATAAGCCTAGAAGAGATAATGATAGATGTAATGTTTATAAATAGTTTCATATGAAATGGACCTGGGAAAGATGATATAGCATTGTAATCATAGAAAAAGGAAACGGATTATATCTATAAAAAGCACATGTAAACAATCAATAAGGGAATTAATCACTTGTGAATACTTTTTCTTCTTCTTCTATTTGGCGTAACGTCCTACGTGGACATGCCGGCCTATACAGGCTTTCGAGACTTAATTCATTACCACGCAGCCGGATAGTCAATCCTTGCTACGGGGGAGTGGTCCATTCTAGGATTGAACCCATGACGGGCATGTTATTGAGTCGTTCGAGTTGACGACTGAACCACGGGACCGCCCTATAAATATTTCCATACGTAAACATTTTACCTTTTTGTTTGGACCTTGTTGTTGTAATGGACGTATGGACTAGGTTTTCTGTAAAATTGATATTCTTTGGTCTCATTTCGATTCATACTAGACTTAAATTTTTTGTCTGGTTAGATGTTAAACAAAATAATTAACTACTGTACAACGATATAGGTTACAGACAAAATGTGATCATTAATCATCTTTTCACGATCTGCATGATAAACACTTCAGAAATTACAGCAATTAACATAGCTTGTTACTGTAAGTAGCATTATTTATCAGAATCTAATTTAGTGATCTTTATATACATATTACAACTCCCATTAACTGCATCAATGATCATATGTGATCAACTCTATTTAGCCTTCGGTACATTTCGCCCTTATCGTTGTTTGATGAATATTTAATGATGTATAATTCAGGTTAGCTCTGTCACATCAATTCCATTGCGTGTCCATACTACGAATTTGCTTTTTGTGAGCACAAATCAGGGTTAGGCACTGCAACAAATTCGCGTACTTGTAAAAGGTTTTCATATGTACCTGAAGGGTATGTTTGTTACGGATACAGAAGACTTCAATTCAATTCAATTAAATGCGTCTTCATATACATTAATCAATTTAAACATTCTTAGTCAAGTGGGAGGACCCACTTGTCCAAAGTTTATGTAATTTATCATTTTCAGGACAATCATAAGAGAGTTGATGCATTGAAATGTGATTGAAATCTGTTTCTTCTGTGTTTTAGTCAATATTACTAATTAACGAATACTAGAATAGCAACGCCCAGCAGCAACTAGACCAACAAAAAGCGAACTAGTACTAGCATTCATCAAATGTTTTGTAGATGACAATACTACCCTCTTACTACCAGACAGACCGTCTTATGCCGGTCAAAAAATATGATTCACGTCAATTATGCTTGTTTTGTGTCACTCATCTGCCGCTTGATTGGGCTGACGACGTTTGTGATCCTTGTTGTCGGATCATTTATTTTCGAAGAATGCAGATGCGCCAACCGGGGAGGGAAATGCAGTACTGCGGTACTAAATGGAGGTAAAACCTTCTACTCGTTCAATAACGATGGTATTTGTGGAAAGGATCAAGGTTTTTTTGGATCGTACATTGATGTGATGTAAGCATCGTATGTATGCCAAGGGCGTACGCTCTGTCGACTGTCGCATTTAAATTGATTTGCAAAAGAAAAGAGAACACATGCCTTAAACTGTACTCATATGTTTACTTCCTGCATTACAGTTGCGTTAGCTTAATATATTTAATTCTAACTTTGAAACACTTATTACTTCAGCAAATAAAACGGTGTAGTTTGGAATATCAATCAGGCTATTACAATCCAGAGCACACCAAATACTGCATTCGTTTACGGTGCAGACATTTGTTTAACCATTTTGCTTTTCTTGGATGTATCTCGCAAGTATATCGATCGTTGTCGTTATGCCAACTAAGATGATGTTCGCTGTCACCGATCGTTCGTAAAACAGATGCAATAAAAAAGGCTCAAAACACTGCAAAATACACCGATATTCCGTAAACTTATCTTTGGCCACATTTGTATGTAAGGAGAAAAAAACCTCCCCGTCCAATTAAGCGCCCAAAAGTTGGTGCTATACCCTGCCAACCCTCGCCTGATGGTCTTTAACGGCAACGATCACTGTTTATTATGGTCGTGGGAAATTAGCGTCACGAGGTACTCTTTCCAATCCGTCCTTCTTCCGACTCTGTGCCGTCGGTTAGATAAATTGTACCTTGCGCTATTGGGGTTGTATGTGTTGTTTGTAATGATTACTACACAACCAGTACATTTTTCTTGCCCACTAAAAGCGGGCGCATTTCTGTCTCACTTTTGCTCCTTGCCTTGTCCGCCCTTGTAAGCGACAGGTTTTGTTGTTGTCTACAAATATAAATCTAAGAATATTTCCCGCTGTTCGTTCTATACAGATAAACTGCTGTACCCTTGAGCAGCAGTTACTTGGTTTTAGTAGGGACCACACATTCTCTTCCCATTCGAGGCATGGACAACCTACCCTGCCGGTTTGATTTATGTGAACCTGACGCAGATTAGCAGAGTGATTAAAGAGATTATTTAGATTATTTCGAGTAATTATCAACCGTCATTTAAGGATTGAGCGATGGTAGCTGTGGGAATGAACACATTTCTCCTTGGTTTTCTTTCTGGGAATAGACAAAATAAATCGTAGCACATGATTGACAGTTTTGAGTAGGAACTTTTCTGCTAAAAATATACTACCAAGCGTGAATAATTGTATCAAATCTCATGAAGTTAAATTGACACTACTACAATTATTTTTGTATAAAAAATAGAATATCTGGATTGAACATTTCAAGTATATAAATACACACTAAAACAACAAGAATAGCACAATAATCGGTACGATTTTCACGATAGCTCAACAAATAATCCTCAATTAAGTACTGTCCAAAACATTACCAATGCGTTTATATTCTCCAACTATGCGAATGTACTCATCGGCATAATTCACATATATTTTTTAATGATCTGGAACGATAGAGAGTTTTCCAAGCAAAAAATTATCATTCTTTCTTGTTCTATCTAACAGTCCCTCAAACTAGACAGAGCGAGAAAGCATATTGATTATGTTGCTTGGGTCAATGATTGCTTGGGTCAAAAATATAATGTAACACAGCATCAGTATGATTTCCTTACAATTGAAGTAAAATGAAAACATTATTTAAACATTTGCTTCAGCTTGTTGGTGTTAGCAAAGTATACATCATCTTGCATTGATTAGAAACTGAATGTCAGGATGCATAATTGTGTATTTACTACGATACATTTCTGCCTAAACATCATCAATTATCGCTTTCACACATCATTTGTCGGCTCTACCACTCGATCAAAGATTTCCATACACCCCTGCGGCGAACAGAAAAGTGAGCTTGATACGACAATAGTGTTTTGTTCAGCTCATCACGAAACCAAACGTCCTGTCGATAGTCTCCGGCTGGCACCGACTTGGGAAAGAATTTATCCTCCAGCCAGTAAGCGACATTGTAAGTTCGGTTCTGAAAGAAACGAATGATGATGAGTTGTAACTCAGCCAATGCCGCATGCAATCAAGTTATATTTACACCATGTGGACAGTAGTACAGCAGTTGAGGTACTGTAGCAAAAAATACAGACATTACATGGCGGGAAAATATATCTTCCGATGGATTACGAAAATATGCACACGCTTCTAATAATACATCAACTGGGAAAGCCTGATAATCGTTCAACCGGTAGTATGTTTTCACCTGGAAATACAAGGTGTTCAGCACTTTCGGGACGTGTATCGTTAAGTTCAAGTATGTTGGGCTATTTCGCCGCAGCACTGTTTTGCACTGCAACAGTTCTGACACTTCGTATGGCGTTTCCGTACAGACGAACCGGGTCACTCGTACGGTGAACGGTCTCGATTCATTCGTGAAGACGATTCGATTGGGATAGTACACGGGAATGTGTTGCTGGTCACATTGTACGGTTTTTAATGCGAGATTAAATGCATACGTGATTATGGAAATTCTTACAAAACACTGAACAATTTGCTGCACACGTTTCATTGTGACTGCATGTTTTATACTGATGATGTAGTTTACTCTGACAACGCTAAATAATTATAAGCGAGAACTAGTTGGTCAATTTTGATTATCAAAGGTATTGATGCTGTTGCATTGTTTTCTTTTACTATAATTATTCATTTTTTTGCTGTGTCATTTTGCATGCTGTGCTAAAGTGTATATGTACAGTGAACCGTCGTATGTCAGGTTTAATTAGTTAAAGTAATTCACTCGTGATGTGCATAGCGCTGTTAAAAAAATACGTACATATTTTATGGAAACTAAAATTATT